>NW_021703778.1:81515573-81696604 GCF_005190385.1 Monodon monoceros
AAAAAAAAAAAAAAAAAAAAAAAGGGCAGAAGATCTAAATAGACATTTCTCCAAAGAAGACATACAGATGGCAAAAAAACACATGAAAAGATGCTCAACATCGCTAATTATCAGAGAAATGCAAATAAAAACTACAATGAGATATCACCTCACACGAGTCAGAATGGCCATCATCAAAAGGTCTACAAACAATAAATGCCAGAGAGGGTGTGGAGAAAAGGGAACCCTTCTACACTGTTGGTTGAAATGTAAATTGGTACAACCACTGTGGAAAACAGTATGGAGGCTCCTTAAAAAACTAAAAACAGAACTACCATATGTTCCAGCAATCCCACTCCTGGGCATATATCTGGAAAAAATCCATAATTCAAAAAGATACATGCACCCCATAGTTCACTGCAGCACTATTTACAATAGCCAAGACATGGAAGCAACCTAAATGTCCATTCAGAGGGACGGATAAAGAAGATGTGGTACATATATACAATGGAATATTACTCAGCCATAAAAAAGAACGAGAGGTCTAGCGCAAATAAGCGAGAGGGAGGAACCCCCACAGTAGCGCCCGCTGGCACTGGCTTGTTGTGATAGAACAAGCGCCTAAATATTTCTGCCCCAGCATGAGCTGAAGCTGCCCTCCGCCTCTTTAGGAGACTCTCCAAGACCAGCAGGTTTCCTGAATGAAGAGTTACATCTACGGGGGAAGTGGAAAGACTGAAGGGCTTCCCTGTATTGCTCTCTTTCCTGAATTACTATCTACTTAGAGTCTCTCTCAAAGCCAGAGTCCAAGGGAAAGATATCCAAGAATGAGAACTAGAACCTGGATTTTGGTGAATTTAACAAGTGCAGAGAGAAGGAAGTTGATGCTCTTATCTGCAAATTTTGGAGAATTCTGACTAGGAATCAGAAAAACTGATTTTAAGTATTTCTTATTTTTCTATCAACCAACTGGATGACCTGAGATCTGCCACGTATACACTGAATCATTGAACAAGCCATAAGATCTTACTTGAATAGCTTCTCATGTGGTCACTGTAGCCATCAGACAAGAAAATATGTACAAATTACTTGTAATAACTCAAAATTCACTATATGCTACTTGCTATATTTTCATGACACATGGTAGAATTATAAGTGTTACAAGAGATACTGAGAAGGTGTTCTGAAAATTCAGTTGAATCACAAGATTTGATATCATTCAAATCTTATTTAATTGGGTATAATAGGGGGATAAATGTTAGTCAAACTTCTACTGTTACGATATACTCCTTTATCTTTCAGTCTTCCATGTGCTTGCGTAGATTTCTACTGATTATAAACAAATAAAAGAAGGAAAGAGAAAGTGAAAGTCTGGAAAGGGGAAAAAAAGAAGTAGGCAAAATTGAAAAATGACAAATAAAAGACCAAAAAAATTTGGAAAGGAGACTAAAATAAAAGTATTAGAAGGATGCAGAATACTAGGGAGAGAAGGATGTTAAAAAAATTCAAGTGAGCGTATTTTAAAGATCTTAATAGCTTTATTCAATGATTCATGAATCGAACAGCATCCAATCTAGCAGACAGAGAGCTCTGAGGAGCTGTACAAAATGCAAAAGACTTAATAGGCAGAAGGGAATGGGAACAAGGGAGTTACACTAGGCAAAAAGTAGAATGGTTATGGCAAGGCCACTTTCCTTTAGGGGACGGCAGATTACCTAACTAGTGCTGATTAGTTGATTCCTGACAGGCTGGTTTAAGATTCCATTTTTGGGAGAGCAGAAACTGTAATTAAGTCTCCTCTCAGTTTCGTGACATGAGGCTTAGCATAAGTGACTCCATTTGAGGCCTATTGTCTTGTTTTTAACAATAGAAAGAGGACAAGAGTGTTACAGATGAAAACAGATTAGAGAAGTTATTATTAATTCAACCCTAATAAACTTGCCTAAAATTAAGAAAGGAGTCTGCATTATTCGGCAAAAAGTTTAGATAATAATCAGTATTTTCAGATTTTTTGTAGTGACAAAATAGCTTCAATATCTCTTATTCATAAAACCACATCTTTACATATTCATATATCATTTATTTTTAAGGACAGAATCATCAATGGCAGGAGGGAGAAGCATATATAAAAATAAAAGATTATAATGAATATAAGTGACAATCACTTCTGGTTACCTACAATTTTTTTTTTCAAAACCCAATTTTTTGGGTTATGAGTGGCACTATTTTCAGGGTATGTCAGCCCTTAGACAGTCCATTTCTCCCCTGGTTTCTAAAGGTGGGCAAATAACCTGTTAGGACTAATGAGACCTGAGGGGAATTTTCTGAGAAAGATTTTCCTCCTTAATAAAAAGAAAGAGATGGGCATAAAGAATTTCAGACTTGCACCTTTCCCCTTGTTCCTGCTTTGGATTGCAATTGTTAGAGGAATTACTATAGTTATCCATGTGATCGTAAAACTCAAAAGAATCACTGAGAAGGTAACTCAGGGTTTTAAAATCATTGGGCCACTGAACCAATTTTGTAAAAACTACTTACCTTTGAAATTAATACTACCCAAGACAATAAACTTTCATTTTAGGCTAAAAAAAAAAGAACAAAACAATGCCATTTGTAGCAACATGGATGATGCTAGAGATTATCACACTAAGTGAAGTAAGTCAGAGAAAGCCAAATAGCATAGAATATCACTCATATTTGGAATCTAATTTTAAAAAATGATACAAATGAACTTGTATACAAAACAGAAACATACTCACAGACTTCAAAAACAAACTTAGGGTTACCAAAGGAGAAATGCTGCGGAGAGGGATAAATTAGGAGCCTGGGATTAATATACACACACTACTATATAAAAGATAGGTAACCAACAAGGACCTACTGTATAGCACAGGGAACTCTACTCAATTTTCTGTAATAACCTATATGGGAAAAGAATCTGAAAAACAATGAATATATGTATAACTGAATCACTTTGCTGTACACCTGAAACTAACACAACATTGTAAATCAACTAAACTCCAATAAAATTTTAAAAATTAAAAAAAAGAGAGACTTTCTAGACACAGGACATTTCCATTTATAGCTCATTGGCCAGAACATAGTCATATGGTCATACCTAGCTACAAGGAATGCAGGGAAATGTATCTTTCACCCAGGTGAAAATGTGGCCAACTGAAGAGTAGTAGATGAGGAATGGCCTCTTATAAAATTATTCCAATAAATAAATGAAAATGAAATTATAGAATATCACCATCTTGCATCCTCCAACAAATTAATGGATAAAAGCATTGAGCATCAACGACTGCTAATATAAGAGAAAAAGACTGAAAAGCAGACATTACATGCCTCCTGATGAAAGAACACATAACACTAACAATCCAGTTAAAACGATCAGTTATGAGTTTGATCAAACCTCTGGTAATCAGCAAAACTAAAACTGTGAGAAACTCTATAGGTCAAATAGATCAGGTTCTTCAAAAGATAAACTGTAAGAAGAAGAAAGGGATGGACAGGAACGTGCAGTTTAAGAGATTTAAGAGACAGATCAGTGTTGTTAAAGAGCAAAAGTAAACTCTGTTGTCTAGAGATGCACGATGGGGGTAATCAAACTGTGAAGATATGCAAGGAAGTGATTACCATAAAAGTTATGATCAGGGCTTCCCTGGTGGCGCAGTGGTTGAGAGTCCACCTGCCCATGCAGGGGACGCGGGTTCGTGCCCCGGTCTGGTAGGATCCCACATGCCGCGGAGCGGCTGGGCCCAGGAGCCGTGGCCGCTGGGCCTGCGCAACAGAGCCTGTGCTCCGCAACGGGAGAGGCCACAACAGTGAGAGGCCCGCGTACCGGAAAAAAAAAAAAACAAAAAAAACAAGGATGCCAGGAGCTTCCCTGGTGGCACAGTGGTTAAGAATCTGCCTGCCAATGCAGGGGACACGGGTTCAAGCCCTGATCCGAGAAGATCCCACATGCCACGAAGCAACTACGCCCGTGCACCACAACTACTGAGCCTGCACTCTAGAGCCTGCGAGCCACAACTACTGAAGCCTGCACACCTAGAGCCTGTGCTCTGCAACAGGAGAAGCCACGACAATGAGAAGCCCACGCACCACAACAAAGAGTAGCCCCCACTCACTGTAACTAGAGAAAGCCCGTGCACAGCAGCAAAGACCCAACACAGCCAAAAAATTTTAAATAATTAATTTTTTAAAAAAAGGATGCCACAACAAAAGTTAAAAGGGCAGCAAGATACCCACTATAATCAAAGAAATAACTGAATAAATTTTTCCTAAGCTGAAGATGCTCTCAACAAGGCAATGGAAAGGATGTATAAGCTGCTATACAAGAGTATTCCTTATAGAGAACAATTTCTATAAGACCTTTTGACTAAGAAGTCTGAGCCCTTAATTCATTGCCAAGGAGTTGCTCAGGGCAACCTCAACTCGAGCCAGGAAAGGCTCTGTTTCCTAATAAAGAGGAGGTGGCCGCCTGGCATAGCCACTCACACTGTGAGTCTGGGAACATAAGTTCCCACTTTAGCTCAGCCACTGCCTCCCTACATGATCTTGGGTGAGTCACCTAAACTCAGTGTCTCTATCACCCAAATGGGGAGTGAGTGTTGAATGAGGTAATCAAGAGGCCCTTCCAGCTCTACCTTCATATAATCTTATGATTCTAAAGCAGGATCTCTCAGAAGGTAGTCTGTCAACCACCTATGTTAGAATCACTGGTTGTTGAAAAGGCAGATTCCTTGGCCCCATCCAGACCTAGTGAGTCACACACTCTGGGGATGGGGCACTGGAATCTGGTTTTTTTCCAAGGACCCCAGGTGTTTCTTATATGAATTAGTTTGAGGGCCCCTGTTCTAAGGTACTGTTTAGGTAGAAAGAGGGTGGAAAGGACTTCACATCTCAAACTCCTCCTATATGCCAAAATGCTAGGGCAGTTTGATTATATATATATAAGTAAGGTGGTACTCCCCCATCCTACAGTTGAAGAAAAGGAGACTCAGAGACTTTCAGTCACAGAGCAGTAAGTAAGGGATCTGTCTGAATTGGAGGGCTTCTTCACAAAAAGTTAGGAAGGGAGGGAGAGAGGGAACTAAATTCAAACTGAGAAAGTGTCCCAGGATTGGAAAGATCCTAGTTGAGAGGCCCTGTTATGCATTTGTCACTGGCAAAGCCCATTAACAATTCCCAGGAAAGAAAAATAGAATAAAGTCTAACCTTTTTTCGTCCTTTGTGCTTAGTCTAGTTTCACTCGCTCGTAGGGTACCACATGTGGACCGGGCACTTCAGACGAGAGTTCTAGGGCGAAACGACTGCACCCGCACCTCAGCTTAGACGCCACCTCAGCTTAGACGCCACAGATAACTCTGTGATTCAAGATGGCGGCAGCAGTGTGCCGTGTGTAGAGATGCTGCACCGGGCACCTCAGCTCGGCGGGCCGTGTGCAGAAGCTCCGCACATGACACTTCAATTCAAGATGGCGGCGGCAGCGTGCTGTGTGCAGAGACGCTGAGCCTGGCAGTTCAAGCTGGAGCACCTTTGAGCTGCACAGCTGTGCGCAACCGGGAAGAACTCCGCCCCCTCCCCGCTGACAAGAAACCTACAAAGCAGCGCTGCTATCGGCCGTTGCTGAGGGCTTTTTGGGAGAGCATGTGCTCTAGGGCGAGAGTTCCATTATTTGATGAAAGAATAAAGCTTTCCCTTGCTTCTGAGTCGACAGCGGTCTCGTTGGGTTGGCACGAGTGACACAGGGGGCAGGGGGACCCTTGTTGGGGACTGACTCGAGGGGTTCAGTAACGCTTTCAGCACAGGCACACACCATACAAAACTATATTTAGCTTAATATTGTAAAGAGGAAGTGGGTGGGGAGTAAAGGGAGGGATGACGTGGGAAGACAGAGTAAGGTCTCTCCTTCGACCAACATGGAAGCCAGAGGAAGATACGTAAACACTTTAAGTTTCTGGTGTAGAAAAATAAGTAGCCAGAAAGATCTTAAAGTTAAGTGGCCTAGAGAACAAAACAGCCAGGAATAGCTTTTGACTCCTGCATGTTAAGGAAGAATTTATAATAAAACAATATTCTGGCATATAGATTTCTTTAAAAGTTGCTATAAAATATGATCTTTAAGTATACGGATTATTTAATATATCTTAAATGTCTTAATAAAGAAAAATTGTTATAAAAAAAGGACTGAAGATGCCATGACTGTAGGTAGATCTCAAGCAGACTTTGCCTTGTAGGACAGATCATGTGTTTGAGTTCCCATTGCCAGGGGTCAGCACACCCAATATTTGGGGAGAGAAGATGATAACCTTCTTAAAGGTGAAATCTGCAAATATAAAATGATCAAAGTCCTAGCCAGAGGCATAGCCATGTGGGAGAGGGGGTAGAAAGTGCTTTCAAATATCTGTTAAACATTTTTTAAGTAAATCAAAGGATGGAAGGGGCTGCAGTAAGTAACATCCAGCTCTCTGGACAGGGAGAAAGAGAGCTCAGAGAGCCTCTGGCTGCAAAAGTCAGGCTGTGGAAAGTAGTTGAGTCGAATGGGGCAGCCACTAAGATCACGGAAAGGTTTGTAACCTACTAGTGTCAGCCACTGAGGTAGACACTGTGGGGGAGGCACTTCTGCCGTGGGAGGCCAGTCACACACAGGAAAAGGTAACTAACAAGAAGAGATGGTAGAATGAGAACTACAGAGCAAGATGAGCCAGGAAGTGCTGTGGGGATACAGACGTGTGAGATACCCTCTCAGCCTAGGGCTTCCAGCAGAGCCAGTTTTCAAAATGAGAGGCTTGTAAGTCAGACTCCAAATGGGGAATGGTGAGAAAAGGCACAGAGTGTGCACACCACACGGCATAGTTGGGGATCAGTGAGTCAGTCAATTTAGTTGGAGAGGAGGGTTCCTACAAGGGATGTAAGATTGCAAAAGGCCAGAACAGGGATGGAGTAGGGGGCTCGAATGACAAGATTAAAGAGTTTAGAAGTTATCTTATAGGCAATAGGGAGCTAATGAAAGGTTAGGAATAGCATAACCCTTATAAATCCCAGATCCATATGTCCAATCTCTATATGGAGTTACAATAAAAAAGCACAGTCCCGGGCTTCCCTGGTGGCCCGGTGGTTGAGAGTCCGCCTGCCGATGCAGGGGACAGGAGTTCGTGCCCCGGTCCAGGAAGATCCCACATGCCACAGAGTGGCTGGGCCCGTGAGCCATGGCCGCTGAGCCTGCGTGTCCACAGCCTGTGCTCCGCAACGGGAGAGGCCACAACAGTGAGAGGCCCGTGTACCGCAAAAAAAAAAAAAAAAAGGAACAGTCCCATCAGTTAACAACAAAAAGAATTCCAGTCGTTTACTTCCATCTCTCCCATTCATAACTCCCAGCAACGTTTCTTGAATACTTTTTTTTGTTCCCTCTCTTCCTCCATACATACTACTCCAGAGTTCAGCTTTCTAGCTAAGTTCTTCCCCTTTCCCTCCAACCTCTCTGCTCCAATCTTTCTATATTGCAAAAGTCTTGGAGCACTTCTGACAAATGGAAACACTCTTAAGCATGGGAGTGGGGAGGGAAAGAGTGAGGATGTAATACAAGGAACAAAGTTGAGGCGTAAAGGCAGCATTCTCCAAATCAAGAGGAGAGAAGGGAATATTCAAGTCTACATATATTTTATACCATCACTGTAGTGATGATGAAATATGGAGTTTTAGAAAAATGTCTAAAATTATTGATCTGACCCTGAAATGTTACAGATAGATTGGATACACACAGTTTTTTTATGTTTGGGAAGTCAGTGGATGGATGGACATATTCAATGAGAGGAGAGTAAGCATGGGAGAGTGGTGAGCTGATTGATTGTGTGTCACCGGAACTGGGCACAAAAGATAGTAAGTGATCAGCAACACTGACAAAGAAAGCTAAATTTTTGTGATTTTTCTGAAGGTTAATGAGTTATGAGTCAACCACTTGCAAGTAAACATTTCAAGCTGCATACCTAGGTCTTTGGGCAGTAATAAAAATGAGAGAGTTACATTTATAATTTCATTCAAATTTATTTTGTTTTATTTTTTATAGACATCATTTCAGACTCACAGAAAAGTTGCAAGAGTAGCTAGTTATTTTGTAGAATGTCCTCAGTTGGGTTTGTCTGACGTTTTGTCATCATTAAATTCAGATTATGCCCTTTTGGTAGGAATGCCACATAAGTAATACTGAGTTCTACTAAATGTCTCATATGAGGAGGCAGTATGTTTTCATTTAAAAATAAAATATAACATATTATAAGGAGTGATTTTTCTGAGAATGATTATGCCAAAACTATGTTTAACTATAAAAATGAGAACAAACAGCTCCTAAAGGAACCATAGTAGGAACAACTGTAGACAACGGAGTTGTTTTCCAAGATGACACCAGAGCCTGTGGTTGTTTTCTTCCTGTCTTCAGAAATTTTTCTGGGTGTCTCATCCTGAGTCCATGTAACCCCAGGTGGCCTTTAAAACTTTTTAAATCATGTAATTTAAGGAACAGAAGTCTTTATGATATATCCACAAAATGGAATGCTATGCAGCCATTAAGATGATGAAAAGGTAGGAATCACATGAATAGACATGAAAAGATGCCCAGAATTGGCTTTTTAAAGCAGGGTACAAAGCAGTAGGCATAATCCCATTTTTGTAACAAAACCACAAGAGAGAAATGGAGATGGAGAGAAAGAGAGAGAAACAGAGTTAGAGAGAGAGGAATCTGGAAAGATCCATACCTGGTTATTTCTGGGATGTGAGATCATAGGCAAATTTTGATTTCCACTGTCATCTGTCTATATTTTTGAATAATTAGAATTTCATAAATATTATTACTCATGATCAATACATGCAATAAAGATGCTTCCATTTTGGAAAAAAAATCTGATGTAAAACAAGTCCTGGGAGCTTGGTGACGTCTCCTCAGAAGCACCTCTCTTACACATCCCTTCTTCCTTTTCTGTCTCCTAACAGAAGCCCTCACAGTCTACAGCCCTAAAAAGAAAGGGAACCCCCTCTGTTTTCCTGCCTTGCACCTAGCAGTTTCTCTGCATTACTCCCCATATTGCCTGCTGCCCTCCTCTCAGAGGAAGCCCCTTCCTCTCCCCTCTCCCAGGCCCCTTTTCTCTGGTGTCTTGTCTCCCCCTTATTCCTGGCTTCCTTCCCAACACAGAGATTCAGAAGTCTCCCCTAAAACCCTTCCCCCATTCCCTCCCATCCAGCCAAACTCCCCAGAGAGGTGTCTACCCTTGCTAGCTATATTGCCTCTTTAAGTCTTGAAGTCAGCTTCCACCTCCCCCCTCTAAAACATTGTGCTCTTAAATGCAGATCAAATCCAATGGTGGCTTTTCTTTTCCTTTCCTAGAAGACTCCTCTGCAGCTTTTAATACCTGCATTGGCCTTCTTGAAACACCCTTTTCCATGGCTTCTAGGACAAGCTGCAGCCCCAGCCCTTCTCCCTGCTCTTTGACTGCTCATTTCCAAACCCTCCTAGATGGGTATTTCCCCAAGACTCTGCCCTGAACCTTCTGCTCTGCTTTTTGACACTCTTCTCCTGGGTAATCTTACCTACATCAGAGACTCATCATCTTTCCTCCAAACCTCCGAGTTCTCTGTTTCAGCTCTTAGCATCTAGTCTTTTCTGTCACATGGGATAGATAGTGCTGATATTTTCATATCCACCGTCAATTACCTGCTAAGTCCAAGTAATTCTACTGCTGAAATGTCTTGTTATGAACTGAATGTTTGTTCCCCCCATACACTGAAGCCCTAACCCCCACTGTGATGGTATTAGAAGGTGGACCTTTGGGAGGTGATTAGGTTTAGATAAGGTCATGAGGGTGGGGTCCCTCTGATGGGATTAGTGTCCTTATATGAAGAGGAAGAGACACTAGAGCTCTCTTTCCACCATGTGAGGACACACCCAGAAGGCAGCCATCTGCAAGCCAGAAAGAGAGTCCCCCAGAACCAAACCTGCCAGAATATTGATCTTGGACTTCCCAGCCTCCCAAATTGTGAAAAATAAATGTCTGTTGTTTAAGCCACCCAGTCTGGGTTATTTTGTTATGGCAGCTCCATCAGACTAAGACACATGTTAAATCTCTAGTCCCTCTTCTCCCACCCCACTGCCACTGCCCTGGTTTAGGTCCCTGTCATTGCTTGGATTGTGACAAAACCCTCTTCCCTGAGTCACTCACCTTTACACACCATCCCTCAAGCTCAGACCAGTATTCCCTTCCTGAAACACAGCCTGATGATGTCATTTCTCTGCTCAAAACCAAAATTCAGATTTCCCACAGGCCATTCCACAGAACACTTGTTCCATGGGTTGTTAATAGCTGATAGAGCAAAATAAAAAGGGGGGAGGGCAATGACCAAATAAGTTTGACTTAATGAGAAACATTGGGTTAAACAAAGTTCAACAGGTTTCTTCACTGTAGAACTCATCACTGTTCTTCATATGCTAATGAAAACTTTGAATCTCTAAGAAAGAAGTTATAAGTGCATTATTTCTCAAATTTATTTGACCCCAGAAGTCTTTTGGTTTTGTTTTTTTTTTCACAGAATATTCACGCTCAGGAAGGATCCTTGTAAGAGGGGCCACAAGATAGAAGGAACCTACGTCCCAGAGTCTGCTTGCAGCTGCCCAAGAGATCAGCCCTACAAGAAACGTCAGTGATGGACTATTGGGTGGGTGAGAAATATGTTTTTATTGTGTTTAGCCACTTAAACTTCAGGGTTATTTGTTATTGCACTTAGCCTTTGCTGCCTAATGCAGAATGCATACAGGTTTTTAAGATATCTGCCAAAGAATAGATAATCTTTTTCAGCCTGGGGAGTTTTGTCACAATAATAGGCTACAGGAATTGCAGCCTTATTAAGTGTCAGATAAGGTGATTAGCACTTTGCAAACATTACCTCATTCAATCCTCTTGACCACCCAGCAGGGTAAATATTTTACTATCATTGCCTCATTTCACAGATGAAGAAACTAAAGCTTAAAGAGGTTAATAACTTGGAGGTAAGAGGGTCAGAATTTGAATCCAGGTCTTTTGTCTAATGGATCCTGGATCTTAATCACACTGAGGTCCTGCCTCCTAAGCCCAGGTTTTGAGGTCAGAAAAACTGGATTTCAGGTTCAGTGTGTTACCTAGATCAACAAAACATCTAGATGACTGACTTACTTCCAGTCTTTATTAAGACCAATGGTCCTCAACCACTGGAGATTTTGCTCCCCCAGGGGACATTTGACAATATCTGGAGAAATTTGGGGCTGTCACAGCTAGGGAGGTACTACTGGAATCTAGTTGGCAGAAAACAAGGATGTTGCTAAAACATTGTATAATGCACAGGGTAGTCGCCCGCAACAAAGAACTATCTGGCCTAAAATATCATAGTGCCAAGGTTGAGAAACCCTGACCTAGACATCTTGTATCTTTTATTAACAGAGCCCAAAATGTCCAGGATAAATCCACATTCATGCTTGGCATAAGAAGTATGCTTGAAAACTCTGCTTTCTGCCTTAATACGTAAAAGCAGGAAAGGCAGTAGCCAACAAGTGGCTTTTGGTGCTCAGTGGCCAAGACTCATTGTGGGAGAGAGTCCAGCCCAAAGAAGACTAGCCACAGAGAAAGAATTTGGCTTGGCAAGACCTCAGGAACAATATATGGTGGCAGAATAGAAATTCTCTTGAAAGAATGCCAAACCTTTTTGGTTTCCTAGTAACATAATTTTCCTGAGATTTCTCTTATATTTGAATTTGCAGCATCTCCATACCTATTTTAAATCAAGGCAACAAAAGAATTTTTGTAATGACATAATAGAATCAGAGCTCCTTGGGGAGGGAGGGAAACCTAAAAGATATCTGGCCCACCCCCTACCCACATATCTGGTATATGATGCCTCTGTTTCAACATTATATGATTACGAGGAGGGGATGTCACCAGGATCCCATTCCATTTCCAGAATTCTCTGTTAGAAAGTTCTCCTTCCCAGGCACAGAAACCTGCTTCTCTGAACTCTGCTTGTTGCCTCTAATTCAATCTGTTGTTGGAGGTTGGGGTTTTTAGGAATGGATACAAGGGGACAAAAGGGGATGGAAATTGTCCTTCAGTGAAAGTTTACTGAGTCCCAGATGCTGTGCTCTGTGCTTTACACACATTATTTCTAATCCTCCAACAATGTCTCACAGCAACCTCAGGTTAATGCCCATGCACAGCCTCCCACCCCTGCCTGTTGTCTGTGTTCCTGTAGAAACATCATGAGATCTATTTTCATATGGAAACATCCCTTTGGCACTCTGTTCATTCATTCATTCATTCAGCACATATTTACCGGGCACCTACTATGTGGCAAGCTTGTACCAGATACTGGGGGTACAACCTTGAGCAGGTTGGCTTTTCAGGACAGCAGGACTGCCACATTCTGTCAGCAAGGGAAGCCCTCAATCTAGGCGACTATATTGTTATTATCTGCAGCCAAAAATAATCCCTAGGCTGGCACCCTATAAGGTAGCCTATGACTTGAGTGACTCATCCCAGAGGTAGTGATGTCTAACTCGGAGGTTAAGCTGAGACACAGAGGGCTTCACCAGGTGATGGGGATGGAGAGTGTTACAGGCAGATGGAGTAGCCTATGCAAATACCATGAGTGCACGCAGTGCACTGAAAACAGGTGTGTGAGGCTAGAATGAAGAGCAAGGACTTGGGAGAGGTGAGAGAAGAATCAGGGTGTGAGAGAAGACAGAGGACAAAGAGGTGAGCCTGACAGAGGACTGAACTCTCTTTGATCTCAAAATCTTCAGGGACGTCTGCAAACCTCACAAAATGCTTGCCATGATAAGTGTCCCACGGAAACTAGAGTGTGGCTGATTGCCACATCAGGGTAGATGCGAGAGAAAACAGGATGCAGGAGCCAGAAGCTGAGGGGACCACAAGACTGTCACACCCAGGGCTTCATCAAGCTGTGGAAATAGGTAGGATGATGGTGGGGGAGGATGCCTAGTGATGTCTAGAATGCAAAGGAAGAGAAGGAGCTCCCTAATTCACACCTGAGTTCTGTACATCCAAGCCCTTGGTACAAGGGTTCATTTGCAGAAAGAGCTCCAGTGTATTACCATCATCCCCTCAAAAAATGTTTGCAAATATCACCAGAGGGAATAAATCCTTATTAGTGGAATTTTGGGTACTGCGGCAGGTTATTGGGGCCACACTTGGTGGCAGGGAGGATTTTGGCACCTTCCAAATCACACTCCCTGCCAGCAGCTTACTCCTCCCTTGTGCCCCAAGGTGCCACCTGAAGAAATTATCTCCCCGAAGCACCCCTGGGGACGACCAGACCCTCTCCGGCTGGTCAGGAGCCTCACCAGCAATCCCTGTGGAAGTGGGGAGACCCTAATGAAACAGCAACAGAAAACAAATTATACTGAGATGTCTCTAAATGAACCAAGGGAAATTGTGTACAATTATATGTTTTTGCCATTATTCCTAGAAATAGGGGGTCGACTTACCCTATGATTTTTACATCTGGAGACTGAATGAAAACAGACTTAAACAATTGCACAGAAGCTTCAGAATCTCCTGAAAATCTCTCAAAAAACAATGTGAGGTAAATGTGGAAGTTTTCAAAAAAAAAAACAGTTTACTGAAAAATAACTTGCAGTTTGAATGTTCTATGAAAAAATTTTCATATCATGTACATTTTCATCTCAGGCTCATTGTTTTGAAATAACATTGTCTTTAATTTTTATTTTGTTTTGTTTTTAAGCATACAGCCAAGCAAGAAGAAGGCTCTGTTCTGCCTACTAGTAGAGTTTTTTGGGTAATTGTCTTCCACGTACCCTGCTTCTACTCCCACCCTCAGTCTAGCTTATTGATTACTTAAGATTGAGAGGGTCTCATTTCTCACTAAGCAGGCACAAGACCAAACCTCACAGGTAATAGGTGCTCAATAAGAACATACAGATCTGAATGGAATTGTGGGGAAAGGCAGCAGCGTGGGCTTTTCCTCAGGAAAACAGGGACAGGAGGCAGCCATCTCAAAAGGTCCTCTCTTTGGGGTGCCCGTGACAGCAGGGACCGAGCCATAATTAGCTTTGTGTTCCCAATCCTTGGTACCCAAAAGGCGAATGTTTGATGTAAGAGGCCAGGCATTAGGGCCAGGAAAAAGAACATTTATGCATCAGGGGAAGTACTACAAATGCAGACATTTTTCTCTTTGCAATCAGGGAACTCCAGGCCAGAGGGGCAGCATCATTTTGGATACTGGCATAGCAGAGCCATCACTGGTGAGGAATGGCAGGAGAGTTTCCAAGATCTTCATTCTTGGTGGGCAAACAGTGCGGGCAAGATATATGGATCAGCTCCTCCATGCCTGGAGCTGCAGAGCTGTCCCTGCTACAATTCTCATTTCAAAAGCTCTTTCTGAATACATTCAGCTCTTATTGTTTTTATGGTTGATTTGGGTTTCAACCAAAACTTCACCACTTACCAGCTGTGTGACCTTCAGCAAATGATTTAGCCTTTCTGAGCCTCCATTTTCTCATCTGTAAAATGGGGATAAAATTTAGTAATACCTATCTCACTGGGAAATCTTGACACATGTAAAGCACAGTGCCTAGCACACACCAAGCACTCAGTGAATTTCCCAACGGTAGGAGAGGCTTACCCAGGGTGAGCCTTGGACAAAATCACAATGTGGAAGGTGTTTGTCCGCAAGCCCTCTCGTAGCTCTTTTCCCCAGCAGTGATTCTGTGCAAACAGGCCAGCCTCAGAAATGGGGTGGGAGGACTGTCTAGGAACACAGTGGGTGGCACAGAAGCCTATACGAGGCAGGGCTGGGGTTAAGAAGAACCAACCTGCAAGGTGGCCTGCTCTCACCCTGGTTTCATGGGTGGGGGAATGGGGGGTAGCCAAGTGAAGGTTGTAGGGACCATGGTGGGGGTAGGGTACAGGAGCCTGCAGAGGGATGGTACTTGCCAATGCAGAGGGGAGGGGTGGGGTTACAGTTCCCCAATTCAACTGGGGAATTGAATTCCCCAATTCCCAGGGGAATTGGCAGGCAGTTTCTAAGGCCTCCTCCAGGTAAACTGGAGCTCTGGATGAAGCTCTCTGGGAGAGAGACTGCAGCTTGGCGAGTGCTGTCTACCAGGGTTTACCCCAAGCCTTCTAGGCACTCGGACAAGGAATGAGGAGTAAATGCTCCTGCCCACCTCCCTCTTTGTCCTCCTCACTGACCACCTCCCCATGCCTCCCCCAGCCCCCAGGCTCCTTGATGGTCCTCCAGCACACCCTGTGCCCCTCTGCCTGGGATGCCCTTCCCCATGTCGCTAGCTCACTAGCTGGTTCACTGTATACAGCTTCTGTCCAATTGTCACTTCATCCAAGAGAACTTTGCTGTCTGCCCATGTGAAATATCACACACATCTTTCCCCATTCCTATCACTCTCTGGCCCCTTATTTTCTTCACAGCGCTCATTGCCATCCGACCCATGACACATTTATTGGTGACCTTGTCTACCTCCTATACCATAATGAATGCCCCATGATGGCAGGGACCGGTGCTCACTCCAGTATCCCCAGAGTCCAGCCAAATGTCTAACACCTGAGCATGT
The DNA here is from genome assembly GCF_005190385.1 of Monodon monoceros. Classification (NCBI taxonomy): domain Eukaryota; kingdom Metazoa; phylum Chordata; class Mammalia; order Artiodactyla; family Monodontidae; genus Monodon; species Monodon monoceros. The sequence goes on from NW_021703778.1 coordinate 81,531,184, forward strand.
AGCTGCTCAATAAAAACTGGATGAATGAATGAATGAGTGGGTGAACTGCCAAACCCCATCTGCTGGTAGGTAAAGGTCACTAACATACTGAATTGGCTCCAGAACTGACCAGGATTGAGTACATATGGCCTAATGAATGTCGTATGTACCAGTTACTGGTGCCTTGGGAACAGGGAGGAGGGGCTGAGCATAACGAAGGCAGCAGCTCAGCTTGGGGCTTCCCTATACCTGCTTCAAGTAACCATCCAGGGACGTTTTTATTGGGAGGCTCTTGTACACTGAAAGCTTCCTCTTGATTCAGAGGCCTGAATCCCTGATGGTGGTACTTCAGGCAACATGGCCAGCAGGGGAGAAGGTGTCTAGCTACTTGGCTGCCCCAAATTGCATGTCACCTCATGCCTTAAAGGCTAACTCCAATAGCAACCAAAGGGTCATTTATGCAGACACGCCATTAAAGAGATGAGAGAATTTAAGTCATAGTTTCCATGGCATTACCCAGATAAATGACGGCATGTGGCTAGGGCTTGGATGAAGTTCTTGCCCACAGGTCGGGCTTTCTTTTCTCTGGTGGTTAAAATCACTGGCTGGCAAAGGACGCAGCAAGCAGGGTATCATTACTGAACAATTCTTGACGCAAAATGCAAGAAGGTCCAGGCCCCACCCAGAAGCCCATGGTCACGACGCTTGCCTGATCTTGTGGCTGAATCCATTGAGAGGAATTATTTCGGTACCAAGAACACATTTCTTCAGGGTCCATCCATATGTGAGGAGAAATGGCAAACGCCTCTCTATGTGACAGTGCCCAGAAACAAGCAGGCTCTCACACTGGTGCATGTGACAGAAACCTCACCCACAGGTGTGGCCAACATCTGAGAGGTTTTCCAGGGAGCCTCCTTGAAGAAGTAATGATATTCTCCTGTGGAGGGTGGGGTGTGGTGGTGATAACATGGAAGGGGAAAAAGAAAAGAAAACACCCATTCTGAAAGTGTGGGCTCAGAAAGTGGGGACTGTGTAAAAGGCTGTCCCTTGGGGGCATGTCACTGCTTCCTCTCCTGCAGCGGCTCAGCCTTCCCTGCCAGCTGCACCCCAGGGCCCTGGATCCCTCCTCCACCATGACAAGTTGCAACAAAGCCCCATCCCCACAAAACAGATTCATCTGCACTTGAACAGTGTTTGATTTACGCCCGGAGAAGTATTCTAACTTATGTGCACATCAAAGCTGTCATCAATCCCACCATAGCTGGAAAGGGCATGGAGTCTGAACCTTAGCTCTGTCACTTAGCTGTGTGACTGGGACAAGCTTATTAACCTCTCTGAGCCTCAGTTTTTTCATTTGCAACATAAGATAACCTTATGTCCATGGTGCTATCAGGATTAAACATGATTAAATGCACTTACGTAAATAAAGGATCTAGAAAATGCCTGAGAGCTAGTGGATGCCCAATAAATATACTTTCCCTGTTGAAACGCCTCAATGTTTAGCTTACTAAATGATGTTATATTACCCTGTAGTGGATTATTATTTCTTTTAACTTCTGGTCTAGATGGCCCCTTTTAGCTTCTTGTATTTTTGTTTTAGATATGTTTGATATGTAAGATATGTTTGGTTTTTAATAAAGCTATATGTTGGAACTAGCTCAATCTAATAACACTAGCTCAATCTAATAACACTCTCAAATACTAGAGTGATTTGAGGGACATTCATTCCCACGTTAATCCATTTATACCCCACCTTATTCCAAAAGTATTTTGAGGGGCTAAAAAAAATAGATACAGCAGGATACAAAGAGATAAGATTAGTTGTTACAGGTTGGTCACAGAGTTAGTCCTGAGTTTCCTAGAAGCCAAAGCAAAGAGGGAAAGCTGAGCAATAATAAGATGCATAGTGCTTGCAAGATACCAATTGCTTCCAGGAAACACAATTTTTCCTGCACTAAACTCTAAGTGAACTCTGTCCCATCCGCAACAGTATCTCTACAGAACAGCTGCCTCTGATCCTGCCTGATGGTACAAACCAGGGCACCACACCTGAGGGCTACTCAATGATCCAAACAAGGTAGGTTTCTGTTGGTCTGGCTTGATCCACAGATGGGATTTTACTCACAGGGATCAAATGAAATGCATATCTCTTTCAGTTACTGTAGATGCATAACAAAATTATGACTTAAATTTTTGAGATGACTTAAAAATATTTTATTTTGCTTACAATTTTGTGGGCCAGAAATTTGGGCAGGCTACAACACAGATAGCTTGTTTCTGCTCCACAATGTTGGGGACTCATCTAGTGGCAACTCAAAAGCTGGCAGATGGAGGCATCTTCACTTACATGTCTGGTGGTTGATTGGCTGTTGGCTGGAACAGGAGGGCTCACACGTGGCCTCTTCACATGGCCAACGCTTCCTTGCATGGAGTCCTCAACGTAGTTGGAATTCTTACATGCCAGTTCAGGGCTCTGAAGGTGAGTGTCCCAGAGAGCCAGACAGAAGCTATATACTTTGCATACTTCTTGCCTACCTCAGAAGTATACAAAGTCCCTTTCACTGCATTCAGTTGGTTACAAACAAGTCACAAGCCCACCCAGATTGTGGGGAGAGGACAAAGACCCCACTTCTTGGTAGCAGACCTGTCAAGGTCACATTGCAGAAAAGTATGTGGATGGGAGATATTGTTGCTGCCATCTTTAAAAAATACAATATGCTATAATATCCTTTATGCAATCACCCATAAATACTGTATCTGCAACCAAGCCTTTGATAAGAATTAAGTAGATCCAGGATTAAGGGCTTAGAGGTGTCTTTCTGATGCCAAACACCAAGGGAGGAGGTCTCGGCTTGGTCTAAATTGTATAGAACAGGTTTGAGAGGCACAGTGACCATACACTAAAGGGATCAACAGATCTGGGTCCCCATGTGTATTATTCTGCTCAGGCCCCATAACAAAATACCATAGACTGGGTGCTTAAACAACAGAAATTCTATTTACTCACAGGTCTGGAGGCCGGAAGTCTACGATCAAAGTGCCAGCATGGTCAGGTTCTGGTGAGAGTTCTCTTCTTGGGTTGCAGATGGCCACCTTCTCACTATGTGTTCACATGACCCCTTCTTTTTTTTTTTTTTTTTTTTTTTTTTAGTTTGCGTGCCTCTCACTGTTGTGGCCTCTCCCGTTGCGGAGCACAGGCTCCAGATACGCAGGCTCGGTGGCCATGGCTCACGGGCCCAGCCGCTCCGCAGCATGTGGGATCTTCCCGGACCGGGGCACGAACCCGTGTTCCCTGCATCGGCAGGCAGACTCTCAACCACTGCGCCACCAGGGAAGCCCACGTGACCCCTTCTTTATGTGAGCACAGGGAGAGAAAGAGGTGGTGGGGAGAGAGAAACAGAGAGATAGGGAAAGGTCTCTGATATCTCTTCCTATAAGGACTCTCATCCCATTATAAGGGCCCCACCTTTATGACCTCATCTAACCCTAATCACCTCGCAAAGAACTCATCTCCAAACACCATCACACTGGGGCTTAGGGCTTCAACATACGAATGGGGGCACAAACATTCAGTTCAGAACACCATGGCTACAGATATGCCAGAATTCAGTGTTAAATGATGTCAATTCCTGAATATTTCCAAATATCCGAAATCTTTAATCAAGTAGGCAAATCACCCACACATGTGAATTTTTCACTTTCTTTCCAATTTAGTCTTATAGCTAAAACTCAAGCCAGAGACTATGACACAGATATAAATAGAGCATCATTATATATAATTTGGAAAGGATTTCACTGGTGTACATCTGTAAGCAGTTCAGGAACACTTTCAAGCTGTGTTTACGTGATATCAAACATCTGGATGAAAACTGCAAAAAAATAATGAATTTGGATTGGAAACAAAACAGAAGTACAAATCTCAGTACACTGGCCCTTGGAATACTGAACACAGAGACAATCCCCATACCCCAAGAATGAGATAATGGTACACAAGAAGGGCCGTTGGAATGACCAAGGAGGGAAAGGGGCTTCTGTGGGAAGGCAGACTTTAAAAAGAGAACTCCATTATGCAAACAGGAGATGAGAAGGGATAAAGCCGAACAGTATGAAAAACACGAAGAATACAAATCTCAAAGAATCAAACTGTGGGAACCAGGAGCTTTGAAGCTTGAAAGCAATAATTTTAGCTCAACTGAAAACCCAGTTAAATCCTAGCTATCAGGGAAAGGGGCATCCAAGAAACGCAAGCCTCTAGAGAGCCAATGAATTATTCCTTTCAGCATCCCAACCTATTTTTACTCCTTCAGGCAGAAACCTTTCTAAAATGTTGTACTTATTTCCCAGGCCTCCAGGAGAGAATACACTATCCACAGATCACCACTATAGCCCTCAGTGTGGCAATAATTATGTCACATACCCTCATCCCAATGGTCCCTGCTAGATGAGCCCAGGGCCCTGATACTTTAGTTCTTGTCTCTGCCTTTTCAACGTTCTTCTATTTTCTCTTTCCATCATGTCTCGGCCTTTTTGCTTGACATGTGATTTAGGATAGCTTCCTGTGACATGGACCCTGAGATAAGGATTTAAGGATTTAACAAGTTTTTTGTTAGGGTGGTAATTCCAGGAAGCTCCAGCAGGGGGCTGGGAGAGTGACAGGAAAGGGAAAGCAGCCCACACAGGTACATAGATTACAGGTGGAACTTACCCTTGTGGGCAGCTGGGGCCTCTACAAGACTGTGTAGAGCTGTCCCACACAAGGGGTGGAAACCTAGATTTTATTCCCAAATTCTGTCCACCATTCTTTGAAGGCTGCTGCCATTAGCTCCCCGGCACTCCCAGAAGCCTGCAGGCGTTTGCACTGGGAAGCCACCAGGACATAGGGGAAGGTGAGCACCTCGGGGATGTAGGCGAGGACAGAAGCTCCTCCACTCTGGCTCCAGTGCTGCCTGGAGTGGCTGCTCCACCCCTCCCTCTTGTCCTCACACCTGACAGAACTTGAAAAGCTAGACTATGAGTGAGAGTCTAAGGGACTCTCCTCTGACTAAAAGATAGCTTTTACTTTTCTGATAGCTCAAGGGTTTTTACTATCTGACTTCTCCTGGTTCTTGGTTATGTTCTTAAAAGGTGCTGTAAGACAACTGATAATCAAAAAAAATTTTTGGCCATTCAAAAATATCCAATCAAATTAATTTTTGAAGCAAAGTAAGAGTCTACAAAGAGTAGCTTGTACTGGGCAAACACTCTAGAGATGAAAACTGCCTTGCTCTTGCTACCTCAAGTAATAGGAAATGGCCAGACCTCAGAGTCGGTGTCGAAGGTGGGGCCACCACCCCAAGAAGAACACGTGAGCGCAAATGGGGAAACTGAGGCAAGACCAAAGCACATTGGTTTACACAGTCTGTGGCACAGATCCAAGGGAGAAACTGTGGGTCAGTGAATAAGCAGGGACCCAGGGTATGCTGAATGCCGGGTTACAAACAAGACTCATCCCCTCCTCATCTTGTGGGGGGAAAGGGAATTGGTCAGGACAGGCTCAGGCATTAGCAGGGAAGTGCGGGATATGTTCAAGGCATGCAAGATGGCAAGCTGAAGGTCCTCAGAACTGGCATCTGAAGAGGGCTGGGGCACGCAGCCCTGACGTATTTAAACTCACACATTGAGTTCATGAACAGCCAGGACAAGAATCCAGGTGTCTTCACTCCAACATGCCAGAAATTACCCAACACTTAGTGGTCCAGAAGCAAAGCCAAGAAGAAGATGTGGGTTCCAGGAACACCAGGGCATGCTGGCCCAAAGTTCCGTAGAACATAATTCTGGGGACAAGGGCCTGAGGCCAAGCCAGAGAGAGTCAAAACCTCCAACTATCACAGCACAGCATCCAGGCTGGCAGGAAGGAGACAGGCCTTGTGCTAGGGGAAGGCAGTGGGAGGAGCCCACACATCAGGGATGGAGCTGCAGCAAACAGAGAGCCAGAGAAATTAAGGCAGGAAGCAGGGAGAGACTGAAATGGGATGGACTGGGATAAACCCATCATTATTTTGATACATAGTCAAGGCTCTCCTGTGCATAGGGAACAGAGAATGATGGTAAAGACACAAGCCCTCAAGTGAAAAAGAGTGACGGTTGAGGGAGCCTGAGCTCTGGCTTGGGTGTAGGGAGATTTGGGCAACGCTGGAGAAGTGTTGCTGCAGCAATCAAGATACGGGTGAAGAGCTGGGAGGAGGGAGACTGTGGATTTGGAAAGGAAAGGGTAAAATCAAGAAACTTGTATAAGAAATAGCATTAGAATTTGATAGAACGGTGAACGCCAAAGTGGAAGTAAGACCCAAAAAAATCACAGAACTAATATGAAGATTACAAGTCTGGGGAACTGGGAGGCTATTGGCACCTTGGGTAACTATGGAGATTTTGGAAAGATGTGATTATTTGGAACTGAGAGTTAGCATTGCTATGACCCACCCTCCACTCTATCTAGGAGAGGAGAACATGATGCAGTTCAGATCCTGGTGTCCAAGGCTGCCCTCTTTCCTCTGGGCCACTCCCCATTCCTGCTAGCTATTGCAGCACTATCACCTGGACTAAGGAAGGAGGCAGGTGTCCCCCACACTTATTTTCGGGGACAGAAATCCAATACTTGATCCTTGGACTTATCAACTTCATCAAGAGAAATGAAAGTGTGAGCTACAGGAATGTGAAGGGTGAACTGAGTTCTTGGATTCTTAAGTATGTGACTTGACAAAATCCACATTGGAAGAAAGTAACAAAAATTTGGAAGGATAGAAGAATATAATTAAGCCAACTGGAAATATGGTGTCAATGTGTCTGTCTGGGGGTAGGATTAGTTCATTTGAACAAGGTCACTGTGACTCAAATATTATATTGTAATGATGTTATCCTGAAAGAGCTTCAATAAATCTAACCACTCATGAATGTCTAGATAACACAAATTTGGAAAGATTTAAAAACCAGCTAAGACTGATACTGACAGCCAAAAGAGAAAGTTGTTGAAACACTGGAAATTCCCATGGGATGATACGTGTTAATGGTTTGACCTAAAATAAATGCTTTATTCTTGGCTATGGGAGGATTTCCCATCTATGCCATAGTGTTTGAGGTGTTAAGATGATCACATCCACAATCAAGAGGCCAGGGAAGTAATCTGGATAGCCCCAGGAGTTCTGCCAAAAGATGACATTAATTTATGGCTTTCCTCAGAGAATGATCAAAGGTTTATGGCAACCAGGAATCAGATCCACTGTTTGAAAGATTCCTCCCTTAGAAGTGTTGATGGCTTCAATTGGGCAGATTGGCTTTGAACACAAAAGAGAGGGATCGATTAAAGGACAATGCCAAGAGAAGACTTGGTGGGAAGGAAAATGTTGGCTTGAGAAGAGAGAAGAATGGAAAGTCTGAAAATCCAGAAAAGAAGGGGAGGGGAGGAGAAAGGTAGGAAAGATAGGGAACTGAAGGAAGATGTTGATGAGATAAAGAAATTAAAAAGAGGGGTTGGTCAAGTCCTGCTTTTGATAATTCCATTCCAAGTGGAGATGGGCTACTAAAACTCCTGGTAAGCAGGAGTTGAAAAGAGGGGAAAGATCAGCATTGGGGAAGAGATTTGGGAACCGAAGGCAGAAGCAGATGGAAAACTGGTTGTAGTGAAGGAGAGTAAACAGTAAACTCATACTGCCATGCTCCCATAAAGGATCACGGGAGCTCCCTTATGGGAGCATGGCAGTATGATGAGTATCCTGAACTCAGGCCTGAGACCTGGGTTCTAGCCCCACTTCTGCCCCTAATGTTGGGCAAGCCACTCCATCTTTCTGAACCTGTTTCTTTATATCTAAGGTGATGGGATTAGTGACCTCGAGCATTCCTTCCCTTTTCTACAGCCCTTGATTCAACATAGACATTACGAAATCAGAGACTTACATAAATGGAATATTCCAGATTGGAGCATGTATTTAGCTTTTCGAAGTAAAAAATGCTTTGAAGGGAGGAAAAAAAGGTTTCAGTAACACTTGGCGAGCAGTATTTGTTCTGTAAAATAACTAGCGAGTAAGCATTATTGAACTAGGTTGTCACATAATCATAAGAGAATTTTTTTTAAAAAAGGATTTAGGAGACTCAGTTTTCCCTCCTATAGATCAAAAGAGTGATTAATATAATCCACGAGTGGATAGTTAATAAAGATATATGCAGGAGGAGAGCCAACATAAAAGGAAAAGAGTGCTGATCTTGGGTCAGGAGCCTTGAGTTCTAATCCCAACTCTGAAAATATATAATTTTCAAAAGAGTAACACAGGGAACCAACTACAGTGGTGACAGAAAAGCTGAGAACCCAGAGGACAGTAATGCAACCTAGATATTAGCAACAGCAGGAAGCCACTGCCACCCTGGGCTGGAGGGACACAAGGGAGGAGGTGCTGTTACTGGAACCCAGAAGCCATGGTCACCTGATGGAAGCTGGAACTACAGTGGGTCCATCTGGAAGGAGCTGGAGCCACAGAGGAGATGCAGCCACTATCATAGAACTGAGGGATAGAGGGTTGAAGAGAATATCTTGGCTCTCCCTTGCCCTGCCCTCCAATCTTCTGCCAGTGCCTCACATTGGCTGGATCCAGCTGGCACCTAGCTTACAGGATGGCAAACACAGCCTGCAAGGGTCAGCCCTTCCTCCATACAGAGCAGAGAAAGGGCACAGATGGATCTGAGGGCCAGCAGGCCGAGACTGGCCCTAGATCCAAATTCTGCTTTCTTATAACATCTATCTATCAGTTCTGTATCAGCCTTGAGTCTAGGTCTTCACACATTTGAGGACATCCATCTGGTCATGTCTTGTTTTCTTTCTTTCCCAAGCCTGACACTCAAACCTCCTCATACAGAATATTTTCCAAACCTCCTTCACTGCTCTGGTTCCCCTCCTCTGGGAGCTCCCTGGTATGTCTCCTTAAAATGTGGCACCAGATGTTCACAAGACCCCTGGTGTCCATAATACCAGATCAAATACAGAAGACTATTCCTGCCCTTCTTGTAGCAATGCAGCTGTTATCCCACTGTGGACTCGTGGAATTCACGGACAGTCAAGACCCATATACCTTTTCCATGTGATTCCAAGTCTTCCCTGACCTGTCCTAGCAGGGCAGCTACACATTTGATAAGCACAACCAAATTCAACCTCTAAAGCACTGATTTAAAAAAAGTAAAAAAAAAACAAAAACAGAATAGACCAGAGCCAAGACAGAGCTCTGTGTCACTCCATTGGAGAACTCCCTCCAAGTTAACTCAGAACCATGAATCAAGGCTCACTGGGTAGGGCTGTTCAACCAGTTCTAGATCTACCTAACAGCAAGGGAATTATGTTAAGACTTCATCAAATTCTTTTTTCTTTTTTTAACATCTTTATTGGAGTATAACTGCTTTACAGTGGTGTGTTAGTTTCTGCTGTATAACAAAGTGAATCAGCTATACATATACATATGTTCCCACATCTCTTCCCTCTTGCGTCTCCCTCCCTCCCACCCTCCCTATCTCACCCCTCTAGGTGGTCACAAAGCACTGAGCTGATCTCTCTGTGCTATGCAGCTGCTTCCCTCTAGCTATCTATTTTACATTTGGTAGTGTATATATGTCAATGCTACTCTCTCACTTCGTCCCAGCTTACCCTTCCCCCTCCCCGTGTCCTCAAGTCCATTCTCTACATAAGACTTCATTAAATTCTTTACTTAAATCACAACATGTAATATCTGTGGCAGTCAGTTCCCTTCACTTTGCACCTGAAGCACAGAGGGTGCTTAACTAATACTTGCTGCCTCGAAGTTGAATAAAATTATCTTGATTTATACACCTAATGACCCTGTTTAAAGAAAGTTAACATGGTCATTTTAATGGGACATGATAATGAACCCATGTTGGCTGCTAGTGATCACCGCTTTCTTCTTTAAACGTCTATAAACGTGTTTGTTCCAGACTTTTGCTAGAGAGTGGCAAAAAGGCCATCAATCTGTTATTCCTGAAATCCCCTCCTTTCTTACTTTTGAAAACTGGAACAATAATTGCCCCTATCCAGCCTTTGAGTACACTCTCATCTTCCTAAACTGTCAGGACTCTAGTTGCTGCTTGAGCCTCATGGGTCTTGAGTCCCTCTTCTCCCCAGTAGGAATAAATAGACGGTTTCCACGCCACAGAGCTGTGTAAGGATCCAGGAAGATGGGAAGACATAGAGCACAGCTAAAACAGTCACTTAGGGTGCCCATGTATGAGCCCAGTGGATGGTTGTAAGAACAGCTCCAATACAGCACAGTCACGTCCTGCAGCCCCAAGAGTGAATGCCACAGGGGGCCCAAGACACCATATGTGGCAATCGGGGAGACTCCCAGCAGTGCTGAACCTATGATCCTCATCCTGTTCGTAAGACAATTTGAAAGGCTTACAAACAACCCCATAGGAATCTGAGCCAAAGCACAACAGAGATTGGGCCCATAGAGTTTTCCTCTTTCTCCCTCTTTCTCTTCCTCTTCCTTCTTTCTCAATTTCCCTCTCCCTCTGAATCAGTGCTTTACAGTCACTATCACTGCATTCACTGCCCAGGAAGCTGTCCTGTAGGCAGCCCATGAGGGCAGAAGCTAAAAGCTTGGGAGAACAGCCTGATGCCCAAATTGCCAGCCTCTCCCACCCCTACCTCCCACAGGTGTCTAGATATGGATGGGCCTCTGTAGAGGACATACTGCCCACAAAGAAATGCAGAAGGATGTTTTCCATTTCTCTCCTCAACCTATACGAACGCCCCCTGGGCTGAAGCAATGCTTGATAAATTCAAGCATGAATTCAACTAACCCACCCTCTGCCGAGAGGGATCATGCTCATTAAAATTCTTGATAACCTTAATGTCTCAGCATAGATATAGCAATTATTTTGTTAGCTATAATCTTCTGTCTTGTTTCTTTCTCCCAAGAATGAAGGAGACTGCTGAAGGTTCACAGACATTGATTAAAGATGTGTGCAGGGCTTCCCTGGTGGCACATTGGTTAAGAATCTGCCTGCCAATGCAAGGGACACAGGTTCAAGCCCTGGTCCGGGAAGATCCTACATGCCATGGAGCAACTAAGCCCATGCGCCACAACTACTGAGCCTGCGCTCTAGAGCCTGTGAGCCACAACTACTGAGCCTGTGCACCACAACTACTGAGCCCGCGTGCCACAACTACTGAGCCTGCGCTCTAGAGCCCGTGCTCCAGGACAAGAGACGCCACTGCAATTAGAAGCCCGTGCACCACAATGAAGAGTAGCCCCCCCCACTCACCACAATTAGAGAGAGCCCACAGCAATGAAGACCCAACGCAGCCAAAAATAAATAAATAAAATAAATAAATAAAATTTTAAAATGTGTGCAAAGATTTGGACATGAGGATGTTCACTGATGCTATCTATTTTAGCAGAAAATTGGAAACAACCGGTATGCCCAACAATAGAGGATTGCTGAAATACCTTATGGTACACCCACCCATACAATAGAATACTGTGCACCTATTAAAAATCCTATTGTCAGAGAGTAGATGGAATGATGTTCACCATCGTTAAAAGGAAAAACAATTTACAAAAGCAGAATACTGTACACACAAACAAGGAAAATTTTCAAAAGATGTTAATAGCTATTGCAACTGGTAGAATCATGAATGGATTTTTAAATTTTCTTCTTTCTTTGCTTATAAGTTTTTTCCATTTTTTTCTACAGTGATGTGCATTGCTTTTGAAATAAGGTGGGGGGGCAATAAAACTTATTTTTGCTAGCCAGGAGAAAAAAAAATAGGAAAATCCCCCTCTTTCAAGGCTGTCTCCCAGCATCTTGTTCTGCCAGATGGATACGAAGCCAGCTCAGACCCTGCTGTCCAGCTTGCCTAGAGCCCCATGGAGGTCACCCTGGCTCTGGGCAGAAGCTTCCCTGGTGCCAATATCCACCTTGAGACAAGTTATTAAAAATGGGGCTATCCTGGCCAAGATCTCATTCCAAAGTACCAAGGGCCACTTCAGCCCAGAAAAACAGCAGTTCCAGGACCCTGTGGGTTTTCGAAGTAGAACCACAGCCCTGGTTTGTGAGAAGAACCTCCCTCCCTCCCTTCTCCCGGCTGTCTGCCGAAGGTTGCATACAGCTCCCTTTCCATCCCACAAGAGAAGACAGGCAGATGAGTCATAGCACTGGCTTGGATCAAAGGAGTATTATTGTGTTAGCAGAAATGGATCTATTTTATGATCTGTTTCTTGACGCCTTACAAATAAACATGCTTTTCCCACCAGACAGACAAGTTCCTTAAAAAGCTACCGATTTCATTAGCTGAAGCTAAGAAATGACCAATAAGAGTTAGAAATTTTTGTGTCTGAAGAGTAGCCAAGCTGAAAAGATGTAGTGGAAACACTGAGGAAAGCAGTTTATAACCCTCAGACTCTAGATTCAAGTCTGCAAAGCGATGCCATTCTTCTAAAAATACACAGAGGAACTACAGAAGTCCTTTCCTCTTTTCTAAGAGCTTTCTCTTTCTTTCTTTCTTTTAAAGAAATATACTAGGATTGGTTTGTAAAGGAGATTCACCACCTCAGATTTCACTGTTTTCATGGGGGTGACGGCCATGGGATACTATTTTAAGGACTTCCTTCTCTTATACAGATTTTTCCACACTGGGAGGACAGATAAGGTATGTTCCACTAATGTTCTTCATTAAACACACATGCGTGCCAGCAGTCATTTCCCTTTGTCTTACTATCCCATGACAACAGATTGAATATCATAGGAAATTGGAATGGAGATCTTATTTAGTTTGGATCTCTCTTCTCCATTGTTTAATTCCACATTCAATTTTTCATTCTACGTCTGCCTCCTTTTACAGAAATATTCTATGACTGAACACAGGGACAGATAAATGAATAGGTGTTGTTTATTAAAGACTCACCTCATAGACTTTTCAGGAGCACTGTGACTAGCCCTCCCCCTCCCTCTGCCTGCAGAGTTTTATCTCTGGTCTAAAGTGTACTTCGTACTCAGTAAAGATCTGATGACTGATGGACATATCTGTATTGTGAAACTGCACTCCCAGTACTTTGTTTACTGTTGATCAAGTTCCAGTAGTGATCTTCCCTGTTTTCTCTGAGATACACAGATGTCTCAGTGGTATTTCTGTCTTCAACCCAGACGACTTGTCCATTAAAACAAACACACAAACAAACAAAAACAAAAACGCTTCCATCAAGTGCCAGGAAAGGAGGTCTAAGCGAACAGAGAAAGTTTCACATTTCCTGTTGTTGAACCTAGGCAACAACTTCTTAGAGGAAGCTGGATGACTTTTCAATCCAATACGCTCTGTTCTCTGACGCTATCATCGTTGTTTTTCCTCAAGACTACAAAGCTATGATGCCAAACTTTTAAAATGATCCCAGCTATTTGTTTTTTGAGTGTCAACTTTTATCCAAATGTTGCTGCTACTTTTTTCTTTTCACTTAAATATGTGCTTTTAAAATATTTTGTTTTTCTAAATGGGACCCCTTAGATCTAAGAACATTCTTTCCATTTATCAAACATCAACTGTGTGCCAGGCATTGGGTACTAAATTCCACACTCATTATTTCATTCACTTCCTTACAACCACCCTATGAAGGAAATGCCATCACCTGAGGAAACTGAGGGAGGTCAAGCCATTTGCCCAAGATCACACTTCTAGCGTGGGGTTCTTCTGACCCTTCCAATCCATCCAACTTTTACCAGCTAAAGTCCATGAGTTTGGCCATCCAAAAACCGTTTTCTGAGAACACAAAGAAGAGCTGTATGTGCACCCTGAGAAACCCATACCTTCACCAAAGGAGGTAGACTTCAGGGAGCCAAGAGGCCAAACACACTTGTGACACTATACCGTAGCGGTCAGTAGCAGGTCCGCACATCAGACCAGATTTCAAGGCCCAACTCACCCACATACTGGACCTGAGACCACAGGAAAGTTATCTACTCTGAGACTCAGCTTCCACATCTCAAAATGGAGATAACAATATAGGTTAAATTCTACGAAACTGCCGACTTTCAACCATTTTTGACCTCCAAAAAAGCATTTTCAAATCATTCGATGTAAATTCCTCACTAGGTCGTTGTAGAGATTAAATGGGTGCACACAGGAAACAATAAACGGCGCTTTTTGGTAGACTTTTCTCTTCCCAATTTCATTTTGCGCAGGTCAATAAAGTGTGTTTGTATTCTCTGCCCACAATTTGTATGTTGAGAAGCCAGGCTAAGGTTATGTAAGTGTTGCAGCTGACAATTCAGGGAGAAAATAGGACTGCGTGGATAATCACGAATTAACAACAAAGGATCCCCTCAGGCCTTACTGCTCCGTGCATTTCCCCCCTAGTTTAGTCTCTTAATTACTAAATAAATATACAGCCGCTTCTCTCTCTCTCTCTCTCTCTCTCTCTCTCTGTCTCTTTTCTTTTTTAGAAAGTGGAAGGAGGGGATATTGAGAAAGATTAGCACTCTGTGTTAAAGACAAACTAAAGGTTTTAAAATCCGTTCTTGCCCCTGAGTCGGGGCCTGGAAGTGGCCTGGCTCCTTGACTAGCAGCCGGGCGGTCCTGCCTGGGACGCCCGCGAGGGCTCCCCGTCCTGTAACCCGCCCCACAGCGGCTTGCCCAACCTGCCCGCCCCCGCCCGCGCCGGGAGAAGAACCACCAGCGTCAGCGTTGCCTCCGCGCGTCGTTTACTTCCTCGCTAAGTGCCAGGCCCTGCTCTCGGCCCCTCACACGCATAATTTATATACTCCCCTCACAACCTCCCGAACAAAAGGGAACTCTGATTGTCTCCATTTTCCAGGTGAGGAAACGGGCACAGAGAAGTTAAGTCACTCGGCCAAGGTCTCCGAACTGTGGAGTTAGACTCGAACCCGGGCAGCCCCAGCACGCCCACTCTGAACCTCCCCTTTTCCTACTTGGGTAGAGGCGCTTTTTCACCTAAAACTTCTCCAAACTTGGCCACCTCCAAGGGAAAGGGCTCAGCCTCGCCGGCTCGCACGACCTCGCCCGGCTCCACAAGTTCAGGACTCCGGGCGCCCGATGGGGGCGCGGGTGGAGGAGCGGCACCGCCCCCCGGGTATTTAACCCCAGGCTGGAGCGCGCGGGGCGCCGGACGCTCCTGCTCCTCCCCATTAGCGCCTCCCCACCCTCCTCCCCGCGCTCTCCCGGCGCACCCCACCCTCCGCCCCGCGCTCGCCTGGCAAGCAGGCACCGGCCGGCGGGCTCGGGGAGCGGGGAACGGGGCGCGGGCGGCGCTAGCCTCTGCCGAGCGGCCCCCTGGCCGCGGCCGCAGCGCACTGCCCGGCCGGAGTGCGACGCGGCAGCCCGAGTCCGGACGCCGGCCGGTCCCGTGCGCCCCGCGGACGGGCGGGGGTCTGTGGACGCCCGGCCGGCAGCATGGATTCGGATTCCGGCGAGCAGAGCGAGGGCGAGCCCGGGACCGCCGCAGGTACGAGGGGTCGCAGCAGCCCAGCCGGGAAGGCTGGGGCAGACAGGAGGGGAGGCCGGGGCGGGAAATCGCGAGTATTTCTCGGAGCGGCCAGGTGGGAGGCCGATCCCCAGCAGCCCGATCCCTTCCGGGCCGGGACTGGGATGGCTCTGCGCTGTGAGTTTGCTTTGGGGCTTTCTCCCCATTGCACTCGGGCGCTGGAGGGAGAGTAGGTGCATTTGCGGGTGGCTCTCGGCGCTGCGGGACTCCGGCAGCGGGCTCCGGTCGCCGGGCTGGTGGCGGTGGGGCAGGGTTCGGGTATTCCGCGTCCTGTAGTTTGCTGCAGCGAGGGTTGCTGCATATCTGCTTTTGGAAATAACTTTCCGAGCGCCGGCCGGCTCCTCGAACCCCGGGCGCCAGGGACGCTGCGGAACAGGTGACCCGCTCCGAGGGGGTGACACGACGCTCTGCGAAGGAAAGGCCCCCGCGGGTGGGCGGGCAGGAGTCAAACCACAACTCGTGGTTGCGGTTCCTGAAGCTGCTAGATGAGCCGATGCAGAAGCGTTGGCCCATCGCTGCCCTGCATGCGCGGAGGAGGTCCCCACGAAGGGTCCGGGAAGACAGACGCGGCGGCGGCGGCGCGCGGGGTCCCGGCTTCGCCTTTAAGGGGCGCCGCCAGCTTTTCACAATCGATAGTTATCGAAGCGACGGGTAGACGCTTACTTAGGAAATAATGAATGTCCTCCCCCGCCTCTCCCTGATACTGAGCAACAGGAGGAAGCCACCCACAGCCTTGGGTCGACTTAACCGCGGGCTCTGCCCCCCTCCACCAGCCCGCTCTGCCCGCCTCCTGCAGGTCCACGGGCGGGAGACCTATGGCCCTCCCACGTGACCGTGGCTCCCCACGCCCTCGTGGCCCTGCAGGCTAGCCCTGGCCAGCAGACCTGTGGCCTGAGAGCTGGAACCCTCCTGGTACAGGCCTGAGGGCCCGGACTAGTCCCCAGTCTTCCCAGTGTCAGGCCAGTGTCCTGAGGGTGGGGACCGGGAGACCGGAGGCACCATCAGCCCAGGTGTGGGTGTAGGAAGGCAGGCTCAGGAACCAGGCGGGACAGCGCCAGGAGCTGTACCAAGGGCCCTACGTATACTATTCTGCTTTATCTTCACAGCACCTAGCCAGGTGGTTGTTATCTCCATTTTACAAAGGTTCAGAAAGGCTAAGTGGCTTACCCACGAATCAGAGCCAGGGAGTAGCCAAGGGCGGAGTGACTCCCTTTTTACTGCATCATACCCCTCAGCCTCTCACAGGGCGGCTGTGGTCAACACCTACAGCTGGGTGGGAAGAGATGAGGATGGAGGAAAAGAAAGATGGCATCGTCAAGATGCCCGTGTGTGAGGATGCCTGTGTGTGTGCAAGGGCCACCTGCTTTGTGTAGGTATGTGTGGACATAAGTAATAAACATGAGCCCTTCTCGAACCTGTATGTTCCTGTGACTGTGAAGCACCAAGATTTTGTTTCACAGGTGGCTTGTGGATCTCTTCACATCATTTAAAAGTTCCAGTGGGTGTTTTGTGTCTATCTAAGTATATCTCTAGAGCTCCAAAGGAGGGGGAGTGAGTACATTGACACTGACACTTTACTCTCTCAAAATCGGAGGAACTAACATGCTCTCCCTACTCTTACCCTCAGATCTTTCATGCCAGTTGATGAAGAAGGGGAGGAGGATAAGGACGCTTTGAGAAAGAGGAGGGGAGGGGAAGGGGGAGGCAGGAGACACTCAGAAGAGTTGGTACTTGGATGAAAGGGGAGGGAAGGAGTTCTTAAGGGTCCAGTTGCTTCTCCCCACAGCCTGCCCAGCAAGGAGTATCCCAGGGTGTTCATGTGTGTTTGTGTCAGAAGACCTCTGCACAACTAACAGCAGTTGTGACTACTGAGGTCAGATGGGTCTGATGAAGAATAGGGCAGCCAGCTCTCTGAGCTGTCACCATTTGTTTGTGCCTTACCGTTTTCTACAGTCATTTCTTCTTCCTCTCTGTGCTTGAATCTCAAGTTGAACATTTATTTGAATGTCACAAGCCGTTCTGCTAAATGGCATTCAGTCTCCCTCATTATTTTCAGTCTTAAAGTATTCTTCGTGACAAAGCTTCAAAACTAGTTGCTAATTCATCGCCTTGCTATGGCTGCATCCTATCAAATGGAAACTCCTGTTGCAGCTTCAGATACTGGTTAAATTATCCATAGGAGTTGACCATCGTCCCCGTAAGTAACATGACATTCATCTGTGGACCTGAATCTGTGCAAGCTGGATGGGTTTATAACTGAGAAGCACAGTAGAGGAAGTGGGATCTCTCGGAGTATTAATGTGTGTGTCTGTGTGTACCTACCTCACGGGGAGATAAGATGAAGGGCTGCTTCCTCCTCAGTGCCCTCCCCTTCCTGAATTTATGAAAAAGCCCTGCCATAAGACAGACCTTATTAAGGTCCTGAGCCTGGACTCTGGAATCAGAAAGACTCAGGTCTCAATCTCTACCTGATGGGCAAGTTACTTAACATCTCTAAACCTCAGTTTCCCCCTCTGTAAAATGGGGAAACAATAGTACAAGCCGGGGGGGGGGGATGTGAGGATTAAATAACACATGAAAAGTGTTCCTCCTGGTAATCATTCAGTAAATGGCAGCTGCTATTTTTATCATCTGATTGGATTATGTTGTAAGAATACTGCTAAATAATGTACCCCAGAGCTTTGTAAAATGTAAATCACTAGGCATGTGTGAAAAAATTAGTATTATTGTCGTTATTATCACATTAATGTAACTGCCTAAGGAGATTTGTTTTGAATTTTATCCTTTTCACTCTCTCATTCCCCACCCGCCCCCCCCCTTTGTTTGGGGCAAGTTATTTTTAAGGTACGTCTTCTCATGCACATCATCTTCCAGCTGAAGTCATAAAGATGGGAACATTCAAAACTACTGCTTTCACCATCCTTTTCTTTCAGCTCTAGAGAAACTTGCACAAAGTAGAGAAGGTGGCCTTACCCAGTCCACCTGATAACCTGGAGATTAGCCAGTTTCATGCCACTTCCAATAGAAGAAGAGGCGTTAACTGCCCCCCACACACTGGTGCACCTTTTCCCTTCAAGGTAACAGGAGAAACAGGAGGTACTCACCATTCTCCTCTCCATTTTTGCCCATGTCGTAGCCTTCCCAGTCAAAAATTGGCAGAGTGAGGAAATCTCTGAGCACCACCTACTCTTTACTGTACCCCTTTCAAGAGACTTTTCCAAAGAGCTCCCCAGTATCTGCTGTGCAGCTCTCTCAACAAGCAATACCCTGCATAGGAAGTAAAGGGGGTGTGTATGGATGAGATTTGCCTTAATCTGCATTTTCTGTTTTTCAGGAAGCACAGGATGGTGCTTCTAAGTCATTCTGCTGCCTGCAGCTCTCCTCTGCCTTTCTGTCATTTTATGGTTCTTTCTATGATAAGGAAAGAGACAGGGTTTATGGAACACTGGATTTTTTCCAGAGACCCAACTTGGCAGTCTCTCCTTTGACAAGCCCACCATCCATCTCTCAGAAATCCTAGAGCTTGGTGTATTAACTCGGCAATGATTTGAGTCTTTCCTAGGAAATAACAAGCGAGTAAACATTAGCAGTGTCAGCTTTTTCCCTTTCTGACTTATAAGACAGAGATAGTCTACCCGGCTCAAGACGACAAGCTCCTTCCACCCAGAGCTAGGTGGTCTGAGGCAGTCAAGCTGATGGAGCATCCCTGTGGCTGGGTAGGTGCTACAGAAAAGCATTTCTGTGTGATGGAATCAGGATGTGGTAGGGAAACTTCAAAATAATAAAAGAAGTAGGAAAACAGCAGGCCGCTGACTTTGTCCTTCCTGTCTTTCCCATCGCCTCGGTCCTAAGCTTGGTCCTTGTGAACAAAGTGGCAAGGAGTGGGTAGGATTCAATAGTTGGCCAAGAGGAGACAAGGCGTTTCAGAAGTCAGACACCATTGAGCAAAGGCACAGATAAACAGGGAGGTGACTGGAGTGGAGGACATATACTAAGGAGTACTGGGAAGTAAAGTTAGGTGAGTGTAGGGAGAGCCACTGACAACAGGGGGTCTTAATAACTAGTACCTGATGGTGCCGAAGGAGCCCCCGTTGAGCTGATAGTAGAGCAGAGACATGACCGACTGAGATCTGGGTTTTCAGAAGCCACATCAGACAGACATGAAGTGCAGGGATGGCCTAGGCTTGGAGCCTCGTGGCCACACAGTCGGAGGGGATGGTAGCACTAAGCGAGGCAGAAGAGGAAGGATGCAAATGCCATTTCAGAGAAACAAACAACAGAAGTTGGTGACAGATTGTACAAAAGCAGTAAAAGGAGAAGGAGAGTGGAAGGGGACTGGCATGTTGAGTTGGGCTGAAGCAGAGAAATGCAGGAGACTGGCTTCCCCACCCTGCCAGTGCTTCTTTTCTTTCCATCAGACACTTAATAGCGGTTACTTAAATTTTCTTAAAGGTGCTTTTCCCCTGTAGACAGTAAATTATGCTGGGGCATTGGTTTTGGAGGATCATGAGGTTCTGGAGTTTGTTGATTCTCATTGTTGGGTTATTCGTGGAGGCTATTCAGTAACCTTTGTCAACTGACAGAGTAACCTTTGACGATTGATGGACTGGCCGACCAAGGGCAGGGACCACCTGGGGATGACGTACTACTTGGCTATTAGTCATAGTCCCACGTCTTGTTCTTATCTGTGGACATTTTCAGGGGCCTCTGCCTCATCCACATAGTGGGCTGCTTTGAGGGTCAGGGCCTTGTCTTGTGCTTTCATGTTCCCAAGGTTTTATGGACATAATAAATGAATGAGCATCTTGAGGAGCCTCCTGAGAACTCTGCACTAAAAGGCCAGACAGGCAGCCAGAAACCTGCCCTATAAAGTAGAACTGCCAACGCTGTCCTTCACTGTTTTGCTTCAGTGTTTTAAGATTTCTTGCACTGTCTGGGACTCTGTGTTGGGAAGTATGGGAAGTGCAAAGAGAGATAAGGACATAGTCCATCCTGTCTCCAGGGCTTGGGATCAGATAGGGAGATAGGAAGCATATACCGATGCCACATCTTAAGCCAGTGCCAGAAGACTCTCACCCCCTTGCCCTGGGATTATACCCAGGCTGTGTCTCTGTTTATATGTTCTCTCTTGACACCATCCACTTTCCACTGTGTGCTTCACAGTTATTCCTGTACATGTCTCATCTCTTGTACTGGCCTTCGCTCCCTAAGGAGGTAAAGACTGGGTAAAGACTGGGTCTTTTTCACCTGTATCAGCACCCACAAACACCACCTGGCGTGCCCTAAACACAGTGGTAGGTTGCTGGCTGGCTGGCTGGCTAGATAGATGGACAGATGTATAGATGATGTTGTAGGTTGGTTCCCCAGGAAGCAGACTCTGAGATGGAGGTTAGCATGCAGTGTGTTTATTTGGGGATGCTCTTGGGATCAATACCTGGGAAAGAGAAAGGGAGGGGAGGGATGCCAGACTGGGCAGAGTGAGAAGCTGAGCTGCAATGCAGACCCAACAATAGCCTCGAGCTCTGGAGCTGGAAAACCCTTCAGAACTGAGTTGGGGGACTTCCCTGGTGGTACAGTGGTTAACACTCCACACTCCTAATACAGGGGGCCCAGGTTTGATCCCTGGTCAGGGAACTAGATCCCACATGCTGCAACTAAAGATCCCATGTGCCAAAACTAAGACCCAGTGCAGCCCAATAAATAAATGTTAAAAAAAAAGAACTGAATTGGGGTGAGGGGCCAGGCCTTTATATCCCCTGACATAATGATTAGTCATTAGATTCATGCCATCCCTGCATCTTGGGCGAAGCTGTTCCCTTCAGCTGAGGGCTGTCTGCAGACATCACTACCAGCAGCTTGTGAAGTGCTTAGTCCTTCATTCCGGAAGGGAACCTGGGCCATACGTACATCGTACATCGTGCATTCACCACAGATGGCCTCCAAAGTTCCTCAGGGATGTTTCATGATGGATGGCAGCCCTGCATACGGGCAGAGTTCAGGGGATAGTTGTTGAGCTATAAACATTATCTAGACCTCATTAGGGCAATTTAGATAGCCAGATGGAATTAGCCATTTTAGACCTCACAGATCCAATAGATATTGGCTGATCCTCTGTTTTGTGTTCAGTGTGTGGAGGTGCTATGGTAGTACACCGAAATGGAATTAGATGTGGCCCCGCCCTCAAGAGGCTTGCAGCCAGAGGGAGAGAAAACACCCACCCAAAAGGAATCTGCAAGACTGGGCGGCATCGGCAATAAACAGTGTCGGTTTTGGAGCACGGGGCATCGTGGCTTGGGGTTCTGGTGGGGAGGCTTCATGGAGGAGATGGGCCTTGAGGATAGCCTGGAAGGAGTGAAGGATTTAGATGGGGGAGAAGAGCAAGTCAGGGGAAACAGAGGAGGTGGCAAGGACAGGAGCCTGTGAGAAGCATGGCCTGGAGCAGTGGGGCCCCCTTAGAGGGCTAAAAGGGAGGAGAGGGCGGACCTGCTCAAAACATAACACTGGATGTTGTGGTGATTGTGGCCAGCATGTAAGTTTCTGGGAGCTGGAGACAGAATGTGTGTGTAAATGTAAAGCTCTATTTCCTACTTTATTTTTCTCTAAAAACACGGCGCCTGCTGTTTTATTTCTCATCAAAACCAAATCATAGTCACACTTCCCATTAGTACTTTTCTCTAACTGGTTCATTGTCCTACAGAGTTACCATTGGCTCCCATTTGAATTCACATGTAAATCTCTTTAAAGACACGATATACATAATTTTGTTTTGTTTTTCAGTCACTTGGCTTCCAACTCTTTCTGTAAAATGCCTGTGTAGGTGGGTGTTTGGGCTGTATTCTATACAAGTATAGAAATAAAGGATAGAGAAGAAGAATATAAAAAATAAGTTTCCTGTGATACCTCAATCCAAGAAAACATATGAGAGTGAGTACCTTTTCCCCAACATATATTAAGACATGCCCCCAAAATATATTATTTTTTTATACATCAGACATGCTCTTTTTAGGCAACTGCATAACACAAATTCTGAAACTGCTTTAGAACAATCTTCACGTTCATATTGGGTTTCCTAAACATCATTGCCTGGGAATAAATTTGAGCCTGTTCATGGAAAATCTAGTGTGCAGACTATAAACATGGAAGGCTTGGCAGCACAGAAAGTGCTAGACACACCCTAATAGAAACCAGTATTTTGTAATTCAGTTCTCCAGGAAAAAAAAGGAGACACTTTGGTGGTATCCAAATACTGGTTTAAACAGTTGAAAAACCACAGCAGCAGCCACTAGCTTCTAGGTTGTCTTCTGGAAAGTAAAATATGCTTTCCGGGAAACTATTCTAGCCCCGAAAGGAAGCATTTTGGTGATGCGTAGCTTCATGGAGACTCCCAGTTGATATCTGTATGGTAGAGGCATCCAGTTTCATGTGCAGGAGGAAATTCTGTAAAAGGTTGTTCTGGTGAGCACACATGTCCTGCATCCCTGATTTGGGGCCTGGGAGTTATGCTGGGAAGGTAAACAGATTTTCAGTGAATAATATGGGAGGGAAGTGATGGGGGCTGTCTGCTGGCCTTTGCAGCAGCTTTCCTACCACGTTTGAGTCTGGTTCCTTGGAGTAACGTTAAGAAAGTCAGGGAGAGAAGGCTGGGGTTCAGGCTACAGGGTAGAGAAACTAGGTTTAAGAAGTTGTGCATATATCAAACAAGATGAGAAATTGTGAGTATAGTCTTTGCCAGCCAGAGTCCAGCCCCAGAGGGCTAGTACTGAATGTAAAATAATAATGATGTTTTGAATTTTTATTTAATTTTCTATTAATTAAGCACATACAATGTATTTCAGACTGGGTTAACTGTTGATATGGTATTTAAGCCTTCTATAGGCCTTCTGGGCTAGGTACTATAAATAACCTCATTTTATAGACCAGGAAACTGAGGCACAGAGAGATTAAGTAATTTGCTCAGGGATGTGCAGCTTCTCGGTGGATATGAAGCCAGTCTAACTAACTCCAAAAACAGTGCTCTTTACCAGGTAGACTATGTAGTTAGATCGATGGATGCCACCAGGTTCCTTTACATCCCCCACCAGCTCCCACAGGGCCCTCAGACCATTAAGTTCCTTCATTAGGCTCCTTCTGGTAGGTTAGGACATTATATCTCCAGAAAGCCCTGCTTTAAGCTGCAGACATTACCTGCAGTGGCCCAATAACACATGGGCAAGGATGGGCTGTCACAGGCTCCAGAACAGGGGCTGGTGAGGGGTGGTTTGGGAGGGAAGACGAGGGGAGCAGCACAAAGCAGCTGTCAGAGAGAGAAGGTCCTGGGAGGACCCTGCAGCCACGTTCATGTCTAGCGTCCTGGGAACCTGGTGGGTGGTGAATGTGGCAAACCCCAAGAGGAGAGAAGGGTTGAGAAGCAGAGTCAAGAGAGGTGCAAAGACAAACAAATGTTCCCTCTATCAGAGTGTACTTAGGTTGGGTCCTAAAGTACTTTTTCCACTCCAGCATTTAGAATCATTCCAGATACAGAATCCCTAGGACAGGGTGACCAGTTGGATTCAAGGGCAAGAGAAAACTCGAAGATGAGACTGTAGTGCAATGAAGAGAACTTGAGATTCTGAGCTGGACAACTGGGGTTTGAGTTTTTAGTGGTGTCTCTTACGTATTGTTTTTTAGTAACATTTATTTTCCACCAAAGGAATGCAAGCTCATGGTAGAATATGTGAAAACAGTACAAAGAGGAAAATCAGATTGAGCCCCAAGAATAGATGTGCTTTTCCAGAAGAATGTCGTCCAAAAGCAATCCTGAAAAGATGCAAGAGACCTTTATTTGGGGAAGAAGGGGTTTTGTAAGAAAACAAGAGTCCCCCTTCTGAAATATTTACTTGGGGACACTAAGAACATTGGCTACACTGCCAGGCAGCATCAGAACCAGAATTGGAGCCCACACACTCTGGCTCCTCTATCGTTCCCCCAAAACATATATAATTTTTTAAAAGGATCAGAGTTATTCTGGGTGTTGGGATATCTAAGGGACCCCTGCTATGTTTCCTTCTGACACCTTCCACTGTGTTCTTGACACCCCTCTCCCCTTTTCCTCTCCTGAGCTTTCTCCCTCCCAGCACAGCTGCCCAGAGGTCAGACACTACAGGCCCACACCAGGCCCTTCCCGTGTACCCAGCCCACTTTCCAGGTCAGGAGAGCCCTACACGGAGCCCTCAGAAGATTCTTACATTTTTTTAATACCCGAGAGGAATTTGGTAGGTTTTACAGATGCACAGTGACAATTGCAAAGGTTAGTTTACTTTAATAGCTTCCAGCTTCAGAAATAGATTTATTGGCCTCTAGTTCTCCAATTATGTTTTTAATCTTTGTTTAAATTGATTTTTCACTTTGTAAGGAAAGAGGAAAATTTGTTCATCTGTGTTAGCCTCTCTCACCCTTAATGTTTAATTCAGTGATTCAATCTCAGTCACATGAAGCAGGCAGAGCTAAGTTAATACAGAGTCAACTTTTAGCGAGCCCAGAGCAGTATCTGATGGGAATTAAACCTGAATTTTCTTGACTTTTTTTTTCCTTTTGATTTCTCTGACTTTGTATAATCCTGGTTTCCCTGCACGCCTCCTCAATTGCTCCTTCTGCATCCCTCATTAATATGTTTTTCCTACCTGTGTCTCCTAAGGCTGAGCTCTCGGCCTTGTTCTTTTCTAACAATACACTTTCATTTGGAAAAGACCACCCGTTTTTCCACCGTGAAGCTAAAGATTCCCAAAGCTGTGGTCTAACCCGTTCCTCTCTCCAGAGCAAGAATCCTGCCTTTCAAAGTCGTCTGGACCTCATCTTCTCACTGTCCAAGAGACACGTCAGCTCAGCACAGCTACACCCGGACTGTTAACTTTCCATCACTTTCTCTCAACAACTCTGGTGGCCTCACCAGCTGCCAAGTCATTCAGAGTTATATTGTGAAGTCATAAGAACAATGAAATATCCTACACACATGATTTCATAGCAAAACCAGGACATGGAGAAAGCAGGTATTATTTACAGTTTACAGATAAAGAAACAGATTCACAGAGATTACCCCAAATCACAAAGTAAGTGGTAGATTTTCATTATTTAAAGCTGCTCCCCCCAAAGGGGGAGCAGAAACAAATCTAAATATCCAACCTAAACATATAAGTAAATATTCAATTAAATAGTTATTGAATTACTAAATACATAATGACATTTCCACACAGAGGAATATTACTCAGCTGCTAAGAAAACTTAATTTGAAAAACATGTTATAGGTGTTTGCATTATAATGTATGAAGAAAGCTTGATAAAATATATATACATGTATATTTATTTATTCATGCATATATACCCACATACCTATATATACATACACCCCTTTTTTAAAGATTTTATTGAAGTATAATTGATTTACAGTGTTGTGTTTAATTTCTGCTGTACAGCTAAATGACTCAGTTAAACATATATATATTCTTTTTCATCCTTTTCCATTATGGTTTATCACAGGATATTGAACATAGTTCCGTGTGCTATACAGTAGGACCTTGTTGTTTATCCATCCTATATATAATAGTTTACATCTGCTAATCCCAAACTCCCAATCCATCCCTCTCCCCTCTCCCCCGGCAACCACATGTCTGTTCTCTATGTCTGTGAGTCTGTTTTTGTTTCGTAGATCAGACACCCCTTTTTTATAGAGAGAAGGGGAGGAAAATCTCTCCCTCACATTCACATACATGCATTTTTTTTTTAATGCTGGAACAGAATTAACCATTCTATATGATGAGTTTATAGGCAATTTTAATTTCCTTCTTTGTGCTTTCCTTCCAGATTTTTTCTCAATGAGTATGTATAACTTTCATCAGGTTATTATTTTAAAAACAACCACCGAATGAGATTCAGTGGACTTATCCACTGGCTGTCCTTCTGACTTTCTTGCAGTTTTGTCCCAAGTCCCTCTATTTTCTTTCTTGAAACTCTTTCTTCCCTCCGTCCTCTGTGATCCACTTTCCCATCAGGCCAGGCCTCAGTGGGTCCTTCCTGCCCGCCCACTGGTGGGGGTGTGATTCCAGGCTTCTCTCTTCAGCCTTCTTCCTACTCACCCATTTCCCTGGCTTCGGCTCTGCAGCCTCTCTCCCCCTCATCACACCCTCCCCTCTGAGCCCACCTGGCCTGGGCCCTCACGCCAGGTAGAGGAAGTATAAATAGTCAAGGTGGATGATGAGCTCATAGGTTTGAGGCCAAGGGCACCAGAGCCTCACCGGCCAAACAGACCTGCTGCGTGAGCTTGCTGACTCCGCCATTTTGGCTCTAGACTGTGGCCTTACTGTTGCTCACTGACCAGCAGTGTGTGTAGCTGGCATCCCTGACGCTCACTCCCTCCCTGACCCCCATCCCAAACATGAATGACTTTCACTTTCCACTTGTTCATCTACACATTGATTTTGTGTCTTTATTACTTTTACAATTAAAAAAAAAAGGGGGGCATTTAAAATTCTGTTATAACAGGATTATTTGCTTTTAGTAGGTATTGGTCTGCCACCCCCAAGTTTGGTCTTTTCCAAAAAACTCATTATTGAAAAGTTATATGAGGGACTTCCCTGGTGGTCCAGTGGTAAAGAATTGCCTTCCAATGCAGGGGATGGGGTTTCAATCCCTGGTCAGGGAACTAAGATCCCACATGCCGCGGGGCACCTACGCCCACATGCCACAACTACTGAGCTCACACCCCTCAACTAGAGAGCCCACATGCTGCAAACTACAGAGCCCATGCGCTCTGGAGCCCATGTGCCACAACTACAGAGCCCATGTGCTACAACTAGAGAAAAGAAAAAACCCGCACGCCACAACCAGAGAGAAGCCCGCGCACGTTAACGAAGAACCCGCACACCATAACAAAGAGCCCGCACATCGCAACGAAAGATCCCGCGGGCCTCAATGAAGATGCTGCGTGCCACAACTAAGACCTGATGCAGCCATAAATAAATAAATAAAATTCCTTTAAAAAAAAGAAAAGCTATATGATAATATTATATGTATCTATTTCTGAAGGAATTAGACAGAAATGTATTGAGGTCTTGTAATAACCTATAATGGAAAAGAATCTGAAAAAGAATATCTGTAACTGAATCACTTTGCTGTACACCTGAAACTAACACAACATGGTAAATTAACTATACTTCAATTTTAAAAAAAGAAAATGTATTGAGGATTTCTTGTGCATCTTGGAGCTGAAGATAAGAGATATCATGATCCCGGTATTCTTCACTGCCTCCCTGTCTCCACCTTATTTTACTCTAGTCCATCAAATAGGGGTAGCCCAGTCAGGAAGCTTGTAGAAAACAGAAGTGCTCACCCTTTAGACTCACATTTATCAGAGTTTCTAACCTAGTTTTAAATTAGCCCCAACCACCCTTAATGATTGATATTCCCCATCAACCAGGATTTTGTCTATCTTTACTTTTTTTTTTTTTTGCGGTACATGGGCCTCTCACTGCTGTGGCCTCTCCCGTTGCGGAGCACAGGCTCCGGACACGCAGGCTCAGCGGCCATGGCTCACGGGCCCAGCCAATCCAAGGCATGTGGGATCTTCCCGGACTGGGGCACAAACCCGTGTCCCCTGCATCGGCAGGAGGACTCTCAACCACTGCGCCACCAGGGAAGCCCTATCTTTACTTTCTTGATTTATATTATAAAATATAATTATTTTACCCCTTTTCAGATTTAAAAACATAATATATATTAACTATGCATTTTCAACCCTTCCAGAAAAGTTCTTCCTTCCATTAAAAAAAAAAAATCACTTTCTTAATCTTCAAGAGGAAAGCAGTATGAGTTTCCTTATTAAGCAGCCATATTGTCTTATTAATGGCAAGTGGGTGAATATGACCACTGTGATTTTTAAGGGAGAGATAAGAGGATATGAGAGGCAGAATAATTGAGATAGGAGTAAATTCTTACAGAAAGCAGGTGTTTATGTCGAGAATGATGGATGGTACATCCTAAGACCAGCAGGTGTAGTAAGCACCCAGGCATTATCTCTAGAGAGTTGTCACCCAGCTTTCCCTTCACCCCAGGAGGCAAGTCAGTGATGGGCTGATGCTGATGCATGAAGAAGTCTAGTTCCAACCATCCTTGGTTTTCTTTGTTTCATTTTTGTTATTAAAAAAAAAAAAACCTCTCCACATAAATATAGCTCTGCCATATTGTTGTAACCCAAGAGAGTGGCTGAGGTCTGAGCCAAGTCTGAAGAGGGGTGAAGGTTGGTGATCATTAGGGGCTGAGACTGTCATACAGGCAGGATGCAGGCCAGGCAAGGACTAAATGCAGCTGGTCAGGGGGTTGGGTCATGTGGCAGGGAAGCCAGAGGGGCAAGGGGCTGTAGGCCAGGCCCATGCTCTTGAGGGTCACTTGGCCTGCAGCAGGTCTGCCAGTCACAGCTGCCCCAGCCTTCTTGGGCCTCTCCACCCGGATAGTAGCCCCTTTTAATATTAAAGAGTCCAAAACTTTGAGAAAAGCTGGCTTCCAGCAGGGGCCCTCTGACCTCTGACCTCCATCCCAGGAGCAAGTCCTTCTCCTGACTTCCCTTCCAGCCCGTCTCCCTGGCCCCAGATCTCCCTGCCTCATCCTTGGTGCCTCCCTTCCCTGCAGCCCCTCGCACCCAGGTGCTCCTCTCTATGTCCTCTGCCTTGGTCCCCCCACCCATCGCACGAGCCCTCCTGGGTGCTAGAGGGACTAAGGCAGTGGAAACTTGGAGATGGAGAAGTATGGCTTGTGAGTGGAGACTTGTCATGAAGCGAAGATCTTTAAGCTTCCAGAGAGAAAAACCAGGCCCTTAACGCACTAGTTTTCCAAATAGCAACACCGAGGGCTAAACAACAATGGTGCAGTGTCTTTGAATTCTCAAGGCGAATGACTGGTGATGTAGAGTTCTGAACCCAGTCAAACCATCAGTCAAGTGTGCGGCTAGACTACAGCAGCAGTCCCCAACATTTTGGCATCAGGGACCGGTTTTGTGGAAGACAATTTTTCCACGGACCTGGTGGGGGTCAGGGGGAGGATGGTTTCGGGATGATCCAAGCAATTACATTTATTGTGCACTTTATTTCTATTATTATTACCTTGTA
Source organism: Monodon monoceros (assembly GCF_005190385.1). Taxonomy (NCBI): domain Eukaryota; kingdom Metazoa; phylum Chordata; class Mammalia; order Artiodactyla; family Monodontidae; genus Monodon; species Monodon monoceros. The sequence goes on from NW_021703778.1 coordinate 81,560,822, forward strand.
ATATATAATGAAATAATTATACAACTCACCATAATGCAGAATCAGTGGGAGCCCTGAGCTTGTTTTCACTTGCCACTCACTGATAGGGTTTTGGGGTTTTTTTAAACATCTTTATTGGAGTATAATTGCTTTACAATGTTGTGTTAGTTTCTGCTGTATAACAAAATGAGTCAGCTATATGCATACGTACATCCCCATATCACCTCCCCCTTGCATCTCCCTCCCACCTTCCTTATCCCACCCCTCTAGGTGGTCTCAGAGCACTGAGCTGATCTCCCTGTGCCATGCAGCTACTTCCCAGTAGCTCACTGATAGGGTTTTGCTGTGAGCCTGCAAGCAATTGATTTATTATGGTCTCTGTGCAGTCAGACCTCTCTGCTAATGATAATCTATATTTGCAGCCGCTCCCCAGCCCTAGCATCACTGCCTCAGCTCCACCTCAGATCATCAGGCATTAGATTCTCCTAAGGAGCACACAACCTAGATCCTTCACACGCATAGTTCACAGTAGGGTTCGCGGTCCTGTGAGAATCTAATGCCGCCGCTGATCTGACAGAAGGCGGAGCTCAGGCGATAATGCGAGCGATGGGGAGCGCCTGTAAATACAGATGAAGCTTCGCTCACTCGCCTGCCGCTCACCTCCTGGTGTGCGGCCTGGTTCCTAACAGACCATGGACTGGTACCAGGGGATTAGGGACCCCTGGACTAAAGTCATTGTATGATAAGTTAAATCTCAAAAAAATTACCTTACCGTGTTCCCTTCCTCAGGGAGCTGCCAGGTCAGGAGTCAGCCAACTGAGGCTCCCAGGCCCAGTCAAGCCTGTTTCCTGCTTTTGTATGTCCAACAAGCTAAAAGCATTTTTACTTTTTTTAATGGTTACATTATAAATGGTTTTATAGGTACCTTTTGATACTTTGGGCCCTTTATTCTCTAGCCCTTTAAGGTAGTTTGCTGATGCCTGTGCTGGACAAAGGCTGAGAGCCTGGAGCAGGCTTAGAGGGGAATGCACCCAGATTTGCGCCAGAGCACAGAGCGCTCCCAGAAGAGTCTCCAAAAAAGAAAACTGAAGTGGTAGATTAGTTGATGTGTTTGAACCTTTTGAGAAGAAACTTATATTCTGCTAAGAATTTTGAGAGTGAATTAGATAGAAAACTAATCAAAAGAAAAACAAGGCAGTGTTTAACGCCTGGGAGAACAAGATGAATAAGAAAGGAAATGCAGTCATGGAAGTTATAGAACATACATGACTCAGCTATGAATGGCATCTCAATCCCAGTAATGTAATCACTGAAGTTTGATAACCAAATATTGAAATAGAATCAAATCGGAAGGTGGAAGGAGAAATGAATGGAGAAGACAGCTAAATTCTCACCTTCCTTAATAGGAAGTTAAAAGCAAATAAAATCAAGAACTAACAGTATAAGCATGTAATTTAAATATGCAGAGGTAATTATTAGTTGCAACAGCTAAAATAATTTAAAGTGTTTTGCCTCCAAAGAGCCAGCATCAGAAGTGGGCCAGAGGATGCTGCATTTTGTTATAAGCCTTATAGAATGGTTTGACTTTTTAAATAATGTACCTTTTTAAATAATGTAATATTACTTTGAAAATAAGTTTTTAAAAATAAAATGAAAAAGAAAAGTGACTGGTCAGCCCAGGGCGACCATGCCCAGGTGGGGAAGGGGCACAGTGGGGCAACCTCAGGCCCCTGAGTGGAGGAAGTAGGCGTCAGTGTCCCGAGGCCCCGCCAGCTCCAGTTATCATTATTTTTCCTGACATGAGTGTGAGTGCATTTCAATAAAATGTCAAGACTGTTAGCCATTCGTTCATGCAACAAACAGTCTCTATGTTTCAATCCCTGGCTAAAGTTGCAGCAATGAATAAATCATGATTCCTGCCCTCAAGGAGTTCACAGACTGGTGAGATATAAAGTCACTCATCCAGCCAATGGATGATTGCTCTCCATGGTGGTAAGAATATACCAGAGGGAAAGGTGGTTGCAGAGAAAAGTCCCTCAGAGGTCAGAAGTCCTTCAAGGGAGCCCTGGAGGGTGAGGGGGGAGCCGATGTCCAAGCACAGGGGAACAGAATATGCACAGGTGCAGAGGGGACCCAGGCATAACAGAGAAGGACAGGTGACACCTGTGTGTGGCCTGAAGTCAGAAGCTTAGAGTTTGTAGAGGATGAAGCTGGAGAGATGAACAGAAGATAGATTATCAGCTCAGCAACCAGCATGCCATGCTCAAGAGTCTGGACTTTGTCTTCAAGGCCATGGGAAGCCAGTCAGTGTTCTCACTGGTGGAGTAGCATCATCAAAGCCAGTTCTCATTCCAGTGTGGAAATTAGAATGGAAGCTGAGGTAGAGAGGTAAGTGAGGAGATGGACAATCATTCAGGTGAGAAATGATGAGGGTCAGTACCAAGGTGGTATCAGTGAGACAGAGAAAGGCGGATACAATTGAAGATGTGAAGGAGGCTGAATTGACAGTCTGATGCCCCATTAGATGTGGGAGGTGAGAGAGAAAGAAGGCAAGGATGGCCCCCAGGTTCTTGTCCAGACACTGGGCAGGTGGCAGGGCCACATATAATACAAGGAGGAGGGTGCAGGGGGAGTGGGAGAAAGGGGATGAGGGAAGTTTTGAGCATGTGGAGGGTGAGAGGTCTGTGGGAATCTAGGTGGAGAGATCTGGCAAGCAATAACCTGTGGGGGTGGGCAAGCGGTGACATCTCACACTCAGGGACAGTGCGTGGCAAGAGAGAAGAGGGCCTTGAGTAAACTCAGAACACCTAGACTTCAGGCATGGACAGAGGAAAAGGAGTCCTGGCAAAGGCTGAGAAGGACCAAGAGGGGAGATCAGGAAAGCAGAGAACGAGGGAGGTTCGAGTGCCACTAGAGGTCAGGTGAGCCAAGGACCCAGGTGTGTGTCTCGGGGTGCTGCTGGCATTCCCTGTCCCAGAAATTACAGGATAGTTAGCATATCTGGCCCCGCCCACCAATGCCTGTAGAACCCACCACTCACGTGCTGTGACAACAAAAATGTCTTCCCATGTTTCCAAACACTCCTCATGGACAATTAGAAGGCACTCGGTGACCTTGTGAGAGCCATTGCTATTGAGTTTGGGGTGAAAGCCAGGGAAGGACAAGACCACAGTTCCTCTGTTCTACTGTGGCCGTCCCTCCTCAGGCCTCTTCCTGGGCCCCCAGGCTCTCCTCTCCTCAATCCCCATTCTTTTCCCCATGACATCACTTCCTGGGCTGACCAGTCAGTGTTGGGTTTTGAGGTTTAAATCTAAATATTATTGAGCTCCTTCTATGTGCCAGGGACACCATGGTGGACACAGCAGTCCAGGTTCCCCTCTCCTGGAACTTGCAGTGAACAAACAGGTGACACCGGGTGGGAGGTCCTTGAACAGGCCCCAAGTACAGAGTTTGTTCTGGATAGAGGGAGGGCTCAGGGGAGGGGTGGGAAAGAGGACAGCAAGGGGTGCTTGGATCTGGAGAGAACATGCACCAAGCAATGGGTGAGACCAGGAAAAGGATGAGCTACTTTCTCTTGGGGGCAGAGAAGTGGGATAACAGGGATGTGAGTCCTGATGAGAAGAACTGGTCCTAGGGTTTTGGATACAACTCCTGTATGCAGCTGCGTCAGCACAGGGCAGCCTGCTGGGGCTGGCCATCTGCAGCTTGGTCTTTGGGTGCTGAGGTCAGCACAGGGAGAAGCCTTGGGGAGAGCCTGCTGACCGCTGCTCTGTGGCAAGCACAGGCTGACGTCTGACAGAGGAGTCAAGGGCCCCAGGAAGCCAGGGGGTGGGGGGGATGCATTTTGGAGGAAAGCCAAAGGAAAGGAAAGCTGGAGGCTCCAAGGTCAATGCCCCAGGCTTTCAGAAGGAGGGAAAAGCAGGAGGCATTCCATTGCTGAAGCACTGGCATTTACAGAGCTGGGAGAGAGCTTGGTGGCTGGAGGGAAATCAGTGTGAGAAGGAAAGCTGAGAATCCCTCCCACTGACATGGGCTCTCATCTCATGAATACCCAGTGTGGGTTTTTTTGTTTTGTTTTTTTTAATGGACTTAAAAACTCAGTTTCTGATTCAGAAGAGATTATTAAATTGAGAATATAAAACAAATTAGCGAAATCATCTAGTCCAACTCCCTAATAGACGAAGATACCAGGAAGGTGAAGACTTGGGCCCAGCACACACAGTGAGTGCCCTGGGGGGCAGCAGGGGCGGGCCTGGGTGCTGGGCTCCTTCACCCCCTGCTGTGGGCTCAGTGGTGAGAGTCAGGACCAGGGGTTGGCTCTCCGGTTTTCCCTGTATTGGGGTTTTTCCCCATACTTGGGGATCAACTCCATGGCCACAGCCCTGGCATCCTGACTCCCCAGGACAGCCATTATCAGCATCTTAGAGTGACTGCACCCAGTGACTTGATTTGAAACGGTGAAAGTTTTGGGTGGTATTGTCTTATATTACCATGAAGTATAAAGAATTTTATTTGGAAGCTTTTACTGCCTTTGAGACAAGTATGAGGAAAGTTTAATTTAGAAAGGAAGCCTCAGAGAAAGACACATTTATGGGCAACTTCCAGAGAGGCAAGTTTCCACAGCTACTCCCCTGTTCAGAGTAGTTCCATCAGAGGAAGGCTTCCAGCAGAACTAAGGAGCCCAACCTCAGGGTACCTTGCAGGAGAGCAAGCTATCCGCCACCCCACCTCCCATTTGCAAACTGGGCCAGATACGACTGTGGCACCAGTGGATATCCAAACTGTGTCTTACTCACGTCTCAGATCTCAGATGCATGAACAACAAGAACAACAAAAAACAGTTACTACAGAATACAGGTAAGGGGTGTTATAAGTGATATATTACATATGCCCCTTTCCTGTTGTTTCACTCTCATACTGACTGAAATCCAAAAATGTCATTGTACAAAATTCTTACTTCACTAAAAAGAAATTAAGTAGAACATTGAGCAAGGCATACTGCTGGCTGCCAAATCATCTCCCATCCAGAAGTACCTTCTGGTTTCCTCTCTCTCATGTGTTTCAACCTCCCTAGTACAGCTAACTGTTTATCTTTTTTTTAAAGCTAACCTGAGGGTTAACATATTACTGTATTAATCTAATTACAGTAACTTCCAAGAGCCTCAGTTCTTTAGGCTTAAATACCCACTGTCTCAGGCTATATTTTTTGCAAATATAGATTAGAGTTCCATTTTATTGCCTGCTATTTTTAAAAAACTTTTTAGGCTTTATATCTATCCAAAAATTGGAGAATTCCAAAGACTGACATTTTTATTGCATCAGTCTATTTACTAATTTCACGTATTACCAAGTTGGCATCCTCCCACGGCTCTGAATTCAGCATCCTGCTGGCATCCTTGTTAGCAGTCTGGTGGCCTGAGCCTGAGTTTTTGAGCACCTGCCATAGTGAACAGTTTGAGATCTGCCAACAGAGAGAGAGGATCACCCAGAGAGACAGACATGGCCTGTGCTATTCTGATCCCCAACAGCCCCTGAGTTTTAAAATAGCTTGTAAGCATGAAGGGACGTGAATGGGGAGGCTCCGGGGGTGGCAGGAGGGATGGATGCTGCTGCCATGGAGAGAGCGTTCCTGATGGAATTGAGCACTGAGGGTGGGGTGGGGTGATGCATCTCGGCCCCCAGGTGATGCTGCTGCTTGTGGGGCACAGACAGTCAGCTCTGTGTGAAAGGCAAGGGACGGACCTCATGCTGAGTTCAGTACATTTTTTTTTTAGTGTGTTCGGTTCAGTCTACATTTTGTGAATACACACCTCATTCCAGTATGTATCCTGAACAGACAGACTGGGCCTCAAAGCCTGAGAAAATCATTCATTCAGTCATTCATTTAACAGACATTTATTGGACTACTTCTACTGGGTGGACACTGCCCTAGTTGTGAGGGGTCACAAGTCCCCTGAGCATTGGTCCTGTGAGAACTCAGCACCAGTCACAGTGCAGCAGCATGGGGAAAGGACTGTGCTGGAGTCGGGTGCGAGGGCCACCGTCCCCGGGAAGAAGGATGTGAGGGATGGCCATGGGCTCACAGTGGGAGGAGGCCTTCAGCTGGAACAGACAAGCTGTGGCTATGCCCCTTCTACCTAGGCAAGGGTCCATTGGATTCACCTGTGGGCATGAGAGGCCCTGCTGGTACTATTTGGATCTTATCTGTCTGACTATCTTTAGCGAGTTGGGCTAGGGCACAGCCATCCTTGTGAAGGGGTGAGCCGCCCTTTGGCTTCTGATTTCAATATGACTTCTGACTGACATGGACAAGCAGGCCTCTGGTGGGAGGGCTGGGATGGGGGTAGGTGGAAACAAGGGGTCTGTCTGTGGGGCTCCCTCTCAGCATCACCTGCCACCTCCTGGCTCAGGAAGGAGCATTAGGAGGGAATACTGCCATATGCCAAGAGAAACCTTTGGACACCCTTTCTCCCTACATGCAGACTGGTGCTGGGTTATTCGTTACTGTCCCCAGACCCTTTATAGCAAAACCTGGGAACAAATTAAAGTCTATCAGGAGAGGATTGGGAGAGGAAATGGGAGAATTGGGAGAGGAAATTATATCATCAAGATGATGATATAATCCATTTATTGACAAAGAAAGATATCCACAGAGTGTTGACTGAAAATGCAGATTAAAAAATAGTGTTCATTGATCCCATGTTTGTGAATATTAAAGTGCATATGCCTGGGAGAGTATTTGGAAGAATATATACATGCTAACCATGGTGCATGGTGGGATCATGGCATATTCATTTTTTTCCTTTAGCTTATCTGTGTTTTCTGACTGTTCTCAGTGCTCATGTATCAGTTTTTATAATAAACTTATTAAAGAAAGAAAATATTTTGAGAAATAGCTCCTCAGTTTCCCCTCTTAAAATAAAACAAGGAGAATGGTATTTAAAATTATGCCAGTAGGGCTTCCCTGGTGGCACAGTGGTTAAGAATCTGCCTGCCAGTGCAGGGGACACGGGTTTGAGCCCTGGTCTGGGAAGATCCCACATGCCGCAGAGCAACTAAGCCTGTGCACCACAACTACTGAGCCTGCGCTCTAGAGCCTGCAAGCCACAACTGCTGAGCCCACGTTCCACAACTACTGAAGCCCGTGCACCTAGAGCCTGTGCTCCACAACAAGAGAAGCAACCACAATGAGAAGCCCGCGCACCGCAATGAAGAGTAGCCCCTGCTTGCCACAACTAGAGAAAGGCCGCGCACAGCAACGAAGACCCAACGCAGCCAAAAATAAATAATTTTTTTAAAAATTATGCCAGTAGATGCATATCTACTAGATATGCATCTACTGGCATAGATTCTCAGAATTATCTCAATTCCTGAGATAATTCTCAGGAATTATCTATTCCTGAGAGTGATATACCATTCAGAGTGACTACCTACTTTGTAGATGCTCTAGGGAAAGAAATAAAAATCTAAAGATTTTAGATTAAGATTTTAAGCTCTAAAGAGTGGCTACTTGGTGTCACAAGTGGCTTTGTGGACGCATTTTACTAAACTTTCATAAAGCCGTTAATCCTTGTCTAGCACATACAGTCTCAGAGAATAGAAAAAGAAAAAGCAACCCAATCCATTTTATGAAGCTAGTTTACTCTGACATCAAAATCAGACAAGGACTATACTAGGAGAAACTTATAGACCAATCTCACCTTTGAGCATAGTTGCAAAATGCTGAATATGATATTTACAAATATAGAATTCTTCAGTATATTACATACATGATCAAGTAGGGCTTATCCTTGGAATGCAATGATGAGTTAAATGAAAAGTCTCTTAATAACTGGTTAAATTCACATATTAAGAGAGATAAACCATATAATCATCTCAGTAGGTACAAAGAAAGTATTTGATAAAATTAGATACACATTTTTACCTTAAAACAAACAAAAGCCTTAGCAAACTAGGAACATAAGGAAGATTTCTTAACTTAATAAGTAGTATCCATCAAAAATCTACAGCAGACATTATACATGGTGGGGAAATTTTAGAAGCAACCCTGTTTAAGTCAAGAACAAGACAGGGATCCCAAATAGCACCCTTACTATTCAGCATTGTACTAGAGTTTCCCACCAGTGCAATAAGGGAAGAAAAAGAAATGGGAGGTAGAAGGAAACAATCATTTTGTGCAGGCAGTGTAGTTGTCCACATTAAAAAACCCAAGCAAGTTAGGACTAATAACAGAACTTAGCAAAATTTTTCAATTGGAGATAAATATACAGGAATCAGTTGGGTTCCTATACATCATTAATAACCATTTAGAAACTATAAGAGAAAAAAATTACACTTAGAGTAGCAACCAAAACTATTCGGTACCTAGAAGTAACAATAATGAAAGATATGCAAGAGCTTTATGGGGATGACTATAAAACATTATTGAAGAACAGAGAAGATGTTCTGACTAAATGGAGAGATATATCATGTTAATGGATGGGAAGCTTACTATCATAAAGATACCAGCTTACCTTAGATTAATACAAGGTGTTCATGGCATTTGGTCAAATGACCCAAAAATTCAGTTGAAGGAGTAAAGGCAAGAATAATCAAAACAGGGCTTCCCTGGTGGCGCAGTGGTTGAGAGTCCGCCTGCCGATGCAGGGGACACAGGGGACACGGGTTCGTGCCCCAGTCCGGGAAGATCCCACATGCCGCAGAGCAGCTGGGCCTGTGAGCCATGGCCGCTGAGCCTGCGCGTCCGGAGCCTGTGCTCCGCAACGGGAGAGGCCACAACAGTGAGAGGCCCGTGTACTGCAAAAAAAAAAAAAAAGAATAATCAAAATAATTTCTAAAAAGAATAAAATGGGGAGAACTTCCCTATGGCCAATCAAGACTTATTATGAGTTACAGTAATTAGGAGAGTGTGGTGTTGGTACTGAAATAGACAAATTGACCAATAGAATAAAGTAAAAAACTCAGACCCATGCAATAAGGGAACTTGTTAAGAAAAAGGTGGCCTAACAGATCAGTAGCAGAAGGATGAACTATTCAATACATTGAATAAATTATGAGGAGAAAAATGTACCTCCTACAACATCCCCAAATAATTTCCAGATAGATTAAAGACCTAAATGTGAAAAGCAAAACCTTAAAACTTTTGGAAAATATATAAGACTCATTTATCAACTCATGGCAGGAAAGGATTCTTTTAACACAAAATATAAAAACCACTAACCATAAAGGGAAAGACTGATAAATTAGTTAAATTTAACTAGAGTAAAAATTTTAATTTCTATACAGTTAAAGACACGATAAAGTTAAAAGGTAATGCTACAGACTGGGAGGAGATTTTTGCAAGTCATGTGATCAGCAAAGAATTAGAATCCATAATACATAAAACCTCCTACAAATTAACAAGAAAAAGACATACAATCCAATTAGGGGGGAAATGACTACATGAATAAGCAATTCACAGATGAGAAAGACCTGACTGCTCAATATATACAAAAATATATTGAATCTCAGTAACAATCAGGAAAAGGCATATTGAAACAAGATACCATTTTGTACTTAGCAAATTGGCAAAAATTTTAAAGGTGGACTATCTGAAGTGTTGATGAGGAAGTAAATCCACAGGAACTCACACACTGCTGCTGGGAGTGAAAATTAGTGCAATCTCGCTGGAAGCAATTGGCAGCTGTGCTACAGGACTCAGAAGTTGTGTTCTAGGTATAGAACCTGGGAGGCTATTGTGTGTGTGCACAAGGAGACACGACTGTGGACTTATTTGCTTGCAGAAAGTGGAAATAATGTAAATGTCCATCAATAGGAAACATGGATAAAGAATATATTCATATAAGCAATGAAATGACTAATTAGATAAATCTTGCAAGAAAGATGTTGAATGAAGAGATGCAGAAGGATCTGTGCAATGTGACACCTTTAACTGAAGTTTACAAACACTCTGAACAATATAATGCTGATGCATGCATACTCATGAGGCAAATGTATAAAAACATGGATGAGACAAAAAGACACCTCGACTTCTGAAGTGCAATTAGATCTGAGGAGATAGAAGGGAAAGAAAGGGAGTTGAAAACAAAAGAAATGGAGTTGAAAACAAAGAGGGCTTCACCCCCGCCTCTGTCTTTGAGCGCAGAATATTAAGATTTGTTCCATCTGGGTGGTGGCCATACAAGTAGAGTTTGTTATATTATCTTCTGTTTTGTCTGTATATTTGAAATGCTTCATGGTTTTTTTTTTATTTATTATTATTTTTTATTTATTTATTTATTTTTTTGCGGTACGTGGGCCTCTCACTGTTGTGGCCTCTCCTGTTGTGGAGCACAGGCTCCAGACGCGCAGGCCCAGCGGCCATGGCTCATGGGCCCAGGCGCTCCGTGGCATGTGGGATCTTCCCGGACTGGGGCACGAACCCGCCTCCCCTGCATCGGCAGGCGGACTCTCAACCACTGAGCCACCAGGGAAGCCCCATGGTTTTTTAAAACATTAATTCTTCGGAGCAAAAAAACGGCTCAATCTCCATCTTAAAATGGGCAATAATTCAAAAACACATCTAAACTAATTGATGTTTATCACCTCAGGAATGGCAGTTTAGTGTGGCGGCTTGAAGCCCGGGACTCTGGGGCAGTCTGCCTGGGTCTGAATCGAGCTCTGCCACTTCCTAAATGGTAGTTTTAAACAAGCTGCTTAATCTCCCTTTGCGTGGTTTCCTTGGATGTAAATTGATGATGATGGTGGTGGTGGTGGTGGTAGTGATATTAGTACATGCATGTTAAGTTGTTGCAAGGATACAATGAGTTACTGTGCATAATGCACTATATACATAGACTCTATTTTTATTTTATTATGCCTGAGTATGACCTACTATTCAGAGAGACACTAGGTTTTTTTTAGATGCAAAAGAGAGTGGGGGAGGGGATGAATAAGCTTTGTTTAAAGAAATCATGTAAGTAGATGTTGTTTTTAGTGATGATTGCTCTTCTACTGCAGTGAGACAAAAAATATCTCTCAGATCTCCAAAATTAACCTGTTGAGTTGGAGATGATTCACCCTGCCCCCCCCCCCCCCCCCGTGACTTCTCAAGTATCTGCTTCAGTTAGCTCTGGTAAGTAAAATGATCACCCATTCACTTTTCAGAGCTAGCTGTAAAATCAATATGAAAAACAAAACCACCACGCAACTCTGTTCAAATATATAGAATGCCCTCTAAAGATGAGAGCTACATCTACCTTCAAGTTTTGATGAATAGGTAGTATTGTTCTATCACATCATAAGACTGGCTTTTTTTGTATTTAAGAAAAAAATTATGAAATGTAAATCTTGTTGCTAGATAGGAATTTTAATTGAGGCATAATTAATGTCTCAAATAAGTGAGAAATCACAGTCATTAGGGAGCCAGGGAAAATCTTCTAAAAGCAGATGCAGGAAGGCAAGGATTGCAGGCTTTGTCTAGATTTGATTTGACTCAACTGCAGCTCTCTTACTAGCCTCGTAGCTTTGAATGAATTACTTAAATCTGCTGTTCCTCAGTTTCCTTATCTATAAAATGGGACTTATTACAGTCTTTCTTTTGCAGACCTCTTGTGAGGATCAAATACATAGTATATACTACCTCAGGTACATAATCTGTGCTCAGTAGTTAACATTATCTCTGACATGATTATTAATTGAACTATGAATCCCTCAGTGCGAATGGATGAGTGGATTGGGGGCATCTACGACAAAATGAGATAATGAGCTGGAAGGTCTTACAGCTGACCCTGCCAAAATTGCTTCACTTCACCTGAAACGATGTTATTTCAAGGCCCAGGAAATTTTTTTGAAATAAAAAAAAAAGTCTTCATCTTGAATGTCATCAAATGCTGGTTTTAAAGTGTAATTACTCAGTGTAAGGTGTCACAATGATCTGAATCTGCTTTCCTATAAGAAACACCCTGTTTTGTCTACTATTGCATGTCCTTTCTCAGCACCCTAAAACATCCAGTATTAGCTAGGAAATTTCATCATATCTGGTCCCCCCAAAACACTCAAATCCTCACTCCTGACTGCTGGATGAATGAATCTCTAGGACTGAGCAGCCACCCAGGGCAAAGCAAAACTCTGTGCCTGTTCCCAGGCCTGACCCAAAGGCAAGATTTCAGGGGCACCCAAGCCCGAGCTAGAGGCAGGACGACTGGCCACATGAAGGGTAATGCAAAGTGGTGAAGACTGGCTAATGCAACACCCCTCCCCTGCATTTGGCTGTCTCTAGCAATTCAGTCTTTCCTCCTTCCACTCTCCACCCCAATCCTACTGTACCCAAGCCTGCCTCTCACTTCCTATCCTCATTTTAAAATAATCCATTTTCTTGGTGGGGAAGGAGGGGCGATTTGGTGGTGGGCCACGAAGGGGAGAGAGAAGCCCTAGGAGGGCTATCGTGTGGTTCTGACTAACTTGATCCCCAGCAAGCTTTGAACACAGAGTACATTTTAACCACTAAAGTAGGAATTTGCATTTTAAAGGAATAACCTGTTTATCCCTCGGGATCTTTTTATTTTTTAACATCTTTATTGGAGTATAATTGCTTTACAATGGTATGTTTGTTTCTGCTGTATAACAAAGTGAATCAGCTATACATATACATATATCCCCATATCTCCTCCCTCTTGCTTCTCCCTCCCACCCTACCTATCCCATCCCTCTAGGTGGTCACAAATCACCAAGCTGATCTCCCTGTGCTATGCAACTGCTTCCCTCTAGCTAGCTATTTTACATTTGGTAGTGTATATATGTCCATGCCACTCTCTCACTTCATCCCAGCTTACCCTTCCCCCTCCCCGTGTCCTCAAGTCCATCCTCTACGTCTGCATCTTTAATTGGCTAATTATTTAGGGAAACTAGGTCTTTTCACCATCAATTGCTTGATGGATAGGGACATGGTTTGAATGGGGAAATGGGGAGCTCAGGGTAGAACATGTTGAGTTGGAGGTGCCTACTGTACAGGCTCATGTGACCATCTCTACCTAGATGCCCCCCTGGAACCCCTCGAACTCAGTGTGCTCAGGACTGAAGTCATCTTCCCCACACATGCTCCCAGATGCCTGTTTCAGTTGGTGCTGCCTAATGTTCCCCACCCCACATCTCCCAAGCTAGAAGAAGCACTCAGCATCACCCCTGACGCATCCCTCTCCCCCAAAGTCACACAGTCTGTTCCTTATTGCCTCTCCCCGTCACCCACAGGACAAGCTAAGATCAAAATCACAATATGTCTGTCTTGCTAATTGCTGTGGCTTCCTACTGCCTTGGGGAATATCTCGAGGCAAGTAAAAGTGTGTAAAATCCATATTTCAAATCATCTTATTAGAATTTTTGAAATTTTTATAGCCCATTTCTTGTTTGATCTGACCAGATCAGTACTTTTACCTTATAATTTGGCTGCAGAAAAGCTCTTACGATGAGGAGGATAATCGTCAGCTCTGCCATGTTCTTGCCATTTACTTGTGCTGGCATGATTAGTGTATTGTCTTCAGGCCTCAGTTTTGTTTCTTGCAGGAATCTTTTGAAATCATTGGTCCATTTCATAAGGGTTAGTTTAGTTAGAACTAAATAATATAATCAGTGAGTCTGTTTAACCAAGCACACGCAAACATATGCCAAAAAAAATCAAAACTGCTGAAAGGCAACAAACAAATGAGAGAGACACACTAAAACACTCCCCGGGAAACAGGGGGATCTTCCCCTTTCCTTAGAATGCCACACACCAGTGGGTCCCAAGGTTAGCCTGAATGTTAAATATTAGTAAAGCTTAACCCATCTCATTAGAAAACAAGGAAACAGAAATAAAGGTTCTAATGTTTTCATTTTGCACACGCCCTCAGAGTGCCTGGTGGAAGCTGCTGCCCTTCAAGTCACGGTGACCCACTCACAGGACCCACAAGCTGCTTGCTTCTTATTGCAGGCAGTGGAAATCTGGGGACCTCAGGTCTTCTCAGCATCAGGGGTGAGCCCAGGGGACATGTCCTCAAGGCTCTCTTGGAGGGTGGGGAAGAGACCAAACCTAAGAAAGCCTCAAGGGTGTGCTGGATTAACCCCCAGTCAGAAAAGTCTATTTCCTATCCCTCCTAGGTCATCTAAGTTTTACTGTGATGCCTTTTAAATTATCCCAAAGTACCTTTCTTAAGCCTAGAAAATGCCATCTCATTCAAATATGACAGGGATTAGACCTAAAAGGCATTTTTCATGAGCTGCCAAGCATTGATCATTTTCTGTGGGGGGAGGGAAGGATCAAGATTTTGCTTGTCTCTAACTCAAAGATCCTACCATCCCTTGACCATTTCACGTCATTGTACCTCCAGTGCCGTCTTTTTTCTTTAATACTCCGGCAGTATACAAACCACAGTCTTACTATACAAGGGAAGGAAAATGTTCTCCAGTTTGACTCCACTGGAGATGCAACACCTCAGTTAGTCTTTCTGGAAACTGTAACAGTGTTAGGTTTGCATTTCAAAAAACTACTTAAGGTTCCTTAATAGTTTTGTCCCCATAGCTACCTAGGGACCTAGAACTTAAGCAGAGGCGATGTCTTCTCTAGAAGGTGTTGTATCCTTGTCATGGATATCCCATCCTGCAGACCACCTCACCCCCAGAGCCAACCCCTTCCTTATCATTCATTCAGAGAACCGACCAGGAAGCAGGAAGGGAGGGGGGAGGGTATTACTCTCCCCCGGCTCCTGGCCCCTTATTGGCTGTGAAGGATGGAGCTTAAGGGACATGACTGGCCCAATCAGCTTTTCTGGGTGCCTGTGCAGGTGAGCAGGATAGGTGCTCATTGTGAAAGTTCACATTCAAAGTAGTTTGTAAGGCTGCTCCGTCTCAAGGAAGCTTTCTTGAACTTTATTTCCAACAGTTAAATGTAAGTGATTGAGTGCCAGAAACTTGGACTACCTCAAATCACCCTTTGCCCAGGCCTTCCCCTCCCCATGCCCTGGAGACTCCCACCTTCCTTGTACTCTGGACCTTCGACTTTGACAGATGGTGCTTATTAAGCACCACAGATGGTTTTTCTCAGGGTACCATCTCCACCCCTAACTTCTACTTAACATTTTTAGCTAACTCTCCTTGCCATTATCCTAAGCCGTTTACAGAAGTGAAGTGATATTGTGTGAGTGCTATTACAGATAACTTTATAATTTTGAAACAGCTATCCATTCTTATATGCAAGTTTTCCACACACTCCTTAACCAGAGGTAGAGAAGTTACCAAGTCCTGAGAGTAAGGAGAGAAGAGCTGAGTCTGTCCCCTAGCCCCTCTCTGCCACAATCCATCCTGGCTTGATGCTCAAAGCTCCTCTCTGGGCTGTAACTGACAGCCTGTCATCTTTCATAACTATCATTTATATTTCCCGGAATGTATTACTTTGCCCTTATCATGCTGAAGTTCATCTGCCTCTTTTCTGCCCACTCACCCTTGACTTGGTAAGATCTTCCTGCTGTTTATCACCACCAGCTTGGCATTTCACCATCCGGGAGAGCTTAGTGTTTTCTAGAAACGTGGAAACATCACCTGTGCTACAGCTGAACATCATTTATAGAAGCATCAGTCAGACTAGCCCCAGCATTATTCCATGCAGTGAAGGGCCCACTTAAATTATCTTTTGCCTTCTCTCTTCAAACTAGTTCACTCCCATTGTCACACCATTTTCCCAACATAGTTCTGGTACTTTTTCTTTCCTTGTAATGTTCCAAGGGTGCTTATTCTCAGAGCACTGACTCCATAATCCTTTCATCTGAGCTTCTCCATCAGATTTGGTTTAAGGAAGCCCCTGTTTTTTCCTACAAGGATGAACTTTGCAGCTTCCTCAGTCTCCTCTCCTTGTGCTAGTTAGGTGAGCTGCATAATAATAGCTGCATAAGCACATTTTTATTTCCATTCTCAGAGATTCTAAGCTACTGTAAACAATCCCTTACTTTTCATGGCTGGGAAATGGGAACTTTTGTTCAAAAATGGTTCAGAGAATCATTGCTGGCTAAAAGAGCCTTCTTAAGGCTTGTACGCAAGAAAAAAAGAATAGTTTTTGCCACGACCTATCCTAGATCTTCCCGGTGTTTCCCACAAACAAACATGTGCATGCCAGTTAGGCCTGTTTCCCCAGGTATCCCAACTGCACTCCTGACTTTGGCTTCCAAAGCTCACACTCTTCCTCTCAGCCCGTAGTGTTTCTCCCTGATGGGTCACCAACATGGTCCCTCTGCAAAAGGTGGAGACAGAAGGATGGATGGAAAGAAACAAGCCCAAGATTTCCATCTACAAAAAGTCTGCCCCACCCAGCTCTCCCTCAGTGCACACACTCTCCCTTAAATCGTGTGTGCATGTTGGAAACAGTACTGGCTCTCCAGCCCTCCCCCTGGGAGTTGTCAGAGTTGACCAGATTGATGTCTTGATGTTATTTCATCAAATAAATAACAAAACTACACAGGTATCTTTACTACAGGACTTCTCAGAGCCTTTAATAAGCTACCTGGTATGGCACACCATGAAAAGCCAGCCACAATGTGTAGTCATCTACAAACTCATTTAGCTCACCACAAAACTTTCTCCCCTGGAACATCTGATGGGACTAGTATTCTGTAAGATACACATTGGGGCATGCCGTGATCAGTGGGCCCTACCTTCAGCATGTCAGAATCATGCTGAATGTTAGAGAGCTTGTGATTACTGGCCTTACTCCTAAAGATTTTAATACTGACAGTCTGGAGTAAGTGTGGGAATCTACTTGCTTGTTGTTTTTTGTTAAAGCTTCCCTTATAATTTGATGATCTGTAATTCCTCTGCTCTAGCCTCTTGATTGTTGGGCTTCAGAGATTTGATACCTGTGACCCTCCTGAGCCCACACCATAGAAGCTTGTACCTCAAGTCCCTTTGTAGGTAAATAACATGTTCTTTTACAAGAGAAATAGCTGAGAACATATGAGGGAAACCACCCAAGGCCTTTGTGATTGGGGGAAAATTGCTGGCCTGTTTGGATAACTTTAGAAACCACTTCCTGATATTGTAGCCATCCCCACCTATCCACATTCAAGTCTACCTTCAGAGCCCATAGAGCTTCCCCCAGCTGTTCTCACTCATGCCAATTTGGGCTGTTTCACATATTTAAGTATTTTGTTTCATTTGTCTATATCTCTCCTCCCTGCAGGACAATATTCAGAGTAGGACCCAATTAAATATTGGGGGGGGAGGAGTCCCCCACAGCACTTCTTACAGAGTTGAACAAATAGTAAATGCTCAATAATTGCAGAGCAACCAAGGGACAAAAGAAACCTTGGCCCAAAAAAGACCCCAAAAAAAAAAAAAAAGGTTAAGATTGACTCTGGAATTTAAAAGTAGAGAAGGGGGCTTCCCTGGTGGCGCAGTGGTTGAGAGTCCGCCTGCCGATGTAGGGGATGTGGGTTCGTGCCCTGGTCCGGGAGGATCCCACATGCCGCGGAGCGGCTAGGCCCGTGAGCCATGGCCACTGAGCCTGCGCATCCGGAGCCTGTGCTCTGCAACAGGAGAGGCCACAACGGTGAGAGGCCCGTGTACCGCAAAAAATAAGTGTGGCAACAAGAGTATACAGCTTACCCTGCTGAGATGATAGGATCTTCAGTATTAGGTATGTATCATCTTCCTCCCTCTGGAATGTTTCCTTTGTTACTTCCCTGTTCTTCATTTTTTAGGTCAATGATAATATGTATCACTAGTGGCTCAGGAATAGGGTGACCAACTTGTCCCAAGTTGCCTGGACTTTTCCAATTTTAGCCCTGAAAGTCTACCATGCAGGAAACCCCTCAATCCTGGCAAATCAGGGCAGTTGGTAACTCTACTCAAAAAACACAGTTTTCTGGGACTTCCCTGACGGTCCAGTGCTTCCACTGCAGGGGGCACAGGTTCAATCGCTGGTCGGGGAACTAAGATCCCACATGCCTTGCAGTGCGCCAAAAAACAAAAAAACAACAACGAATAAACCAGAGTTACCTGACCAGATAAAACTGAGAAATGCTTTACCACACTCTACTCACCTCAAGTAGTTTCCTAGAGCTACTGTAACAAATTACCACAAACTCAGTGATTTAAAACAACATAAATTTATCATCTCATAGCTTTGGAGGTCAGACATCCTAAATGAGTTATACAGGTCTGAAAATCATTGTGTCAGCAGGGCTGCATTTTTTCTGGAGGCTCTAGGGGTAATCTGTTCCCTTGCCTTTTTCAGCTTCTAGAGGCTGCCTACGTTCCTTGGCTGGTGGTTCCCTCCTCCATCTTTGAAGCCAGCCATTTTACATCCCTTCGATCCTCTCTTCCCATCACCACATCTCCTTTTCTGACTCTCTCTCCCTCTTTCACTGATAAAGACCCCTGTGATTGCATCAGTCTCACTGGCTAATCCAGGGTGATTTCTCCATCCCCAAATCCTTAACTTTAGTCATGTCTGCAAAGTCTCTTTTACCAGATGAGGTAACACACGCACAGGTTCCAGGACTAGGATGTGGACATCTTTGGGGGCCATGATTCTGCCTACCATACCCACGCCTCTCTGACAGTTGATAAAACACCCTAATCAATTAAAGAAATATTTTTAAAGTCTTACAAGATTCTGTTTAATGTTGCTTAACCCAGTGTTTTCCAAACTTATTTGATCAAGAAACTTTATTCAGAGAGTACTATGAGAAGTGAAATGAGTCGGTCAGGGAAAGGCAAATACTGTATGATATCACTCATGTGGAATCTAAAACATACAGCAACAAACTAGTGAATATAACAAAAAAGCAGACTCACAGATACAGAAAACAGACTAATGGTTACCAGTGGGGAGAGGGAAGAGGGGAGGGGCAAGATAGGGGTAGAGAATTCAGAGGTACAAACTATTATGCAAAGAATAAGCTACAAGGATATATTGTACAACATGGGGAATATAGCCAATATTTTATAATTATAAATGGAGTATAACCTTTAAAAAAAAAAAACCTCTTTACTCCCCTCCCCCACCCCCATCCCCCAAAGAACACCACTTAACATCTCATGGAATGCTGCTGCTCTTACAAAAGAGCAGGACTCAAACTGGTGTGCGCACCACGGAGAGACCAGAGACTTTCCATGCGATGAGCAGATGAGGAGAGTTTTGGGGGAACTGATTTATAAATCCAATTCCTCTTTCTCACTTCAGTACTCTTTTCTTATATAAATGTATTTAATTTTTTTTTTTTGGCTGCGTTGGGTCTTCGTTGCTGCGTGTGGGCTTTCTCTAGTTGCAGCGAGCAGGGGCTACTCTTCGTTGCGGTGCCAGGGCTTCTCATTGCGGTGGCTTCTCTTGTTGTGGGGCACATGCTCTAGGCGTGCAGGCTTCAGTAGTTGTGGCACACGGGCTTAGTTGCTCCGTGGCATGTGGGATCTTCCCAGACAAGGACTTGAAGCTGTGTCCCCTGTGTTGGCAGGCGGATTCTTAACCACTGCGCCACCAAGGAAGCCGCAATACTTTTCTAAATTCATCTGTCAGAGCAACAATCTGAGGTCACAGGGTGGTGAACTTTCCTTCTTTCCACTGTTTCAGTCATGGGGTTCCCACCCATAAGGAATCTTATTGCAACAAATACATTTTCCTGGGTTGGAAAACCTGGTCAAACAAAGGGATGATGTGAAGCTTTGGTGTTGGTGATGCCTCTCTTAATCAAAGCACCATAACCTGCCCCTACCCCATCTCATTTGGAGGTGCATTTCCATTAAAACTTTATTTTTTATGTTTAGTATTTATCAAAAGTTTAATACTTGTACCCAAAATAATTAGAATGATAACTCGCTCCAGAAGGAATTTTTTTAAGGACTGGAGATTTTGATCACTGGAATCGTCTTTTAATTTAAATTTCAATATGTATGGATCCTTTGGTTATAGAGAATTATGACGGATTGATCAAATAAAACATTTTCAAGCATAAAAACAGATATCAAGTTAAAGTTTCTGAATGTCATAGAATAGAGATACAATTTCAAGGAGAAAAAAGAATAATGTAGCAACTCTAATTTTTTTTTAACATCTTTATTGGAGTATAATTGCTTTACAATGGTGTGTTAGTTTCTGCTTTATAACAAAGTGAATCAGCTATACATATACATACATCCCCATATCCCCTCCCTCTTGCGTCTCCCTCCCACCCTCCCTATCCCACCCCTCTAGATGGACACAAAACGCCGAGCTGATCTCCCTGTGCTATGTGGCTGCTTCCCACTAGCTATCTATTTACATTTGGTAGTGTATATATGTCCATACCACTCTCTCACTTCGTCCCAGCTTACCGTTACCCGTTCCCATGTCCTCAAGTCCGTTCTCTACGTCTGCACCTTTATTCCTGTCCTGCCCCTAGGTTCTTCAGAACCTTTTTTTTTTTTAGATGACATATATATGTGTTAGCATATGGTATTTGTTTTTCTCTTTCTGACTTAATTTCACTCTGTATGAGTCTCTAGGTCCATCCACCTCACCACAAATAACTCAATTTTGTTTCCTTTTATGGCTGAGTAATATTCCATTGTATATATGTGCCACATCTTCTTTATCCATTCATCCGATGATGGACACTTAGGTTGCTTCCATGTCCTGGCTATTGTAAATAGAGCTGCAGTGAACCTTGTGGTACATGACTCTTCTTGAATTATGGTTTTCTCAGGGTATATGCCCAGCAGTGGGATTGCTGGGTCGTATGGTAGTTCTATTTTTAGTTTTTTAAGGAACCTCCATACTGTTCTCCATAGTGGCTGTATCAATTTACATTCCCACCAACAGTGCAAGAGGGTTCCTTTTCTCCACACCCTCTCCAGCATTTATTGTTTGTAGATTTTTTGATGATGGCCATTCTGACCGGTGTGAGGTGATACCTCATTGTAGTTTTGATTTGCATTTCTCTAATGATTAGTGATGTTGAGCATCCTTTCATGTGTTTGCTGGCAATCTGTATATCTTCTTTGGAGAAATGTCTATTTAGGTTTTCTGCCCATTTTTGGATTGGGTTGTTTGTTTTTTTGTTATTGAGCTGCATGAGCTGCTTGTAAATTTTTAATCCTTTGTCAGTTGCTTCGTTTGCAAATATTTTCTCCCATTCTGAGGGTTGTCTTTTTGTCTTGTTTATGGCAGCAGCTCTAATTTTTAAAGGAGAGCTTGCTCCTGTCATTTTAAAACGGACAATAATGGATGTTGTATCACTGTGGTATGTGGTATGTACACTGGACACTTTTAAAAGAATAATTTAACACATTGATTTTAAAGTATCAATATTTATAATATCTAGACATTTAATCTACTTAGAAATTCTAACTATTTAACCATAAGGTGAAAAATACTTGCTGTCAAGTTAAAAAATATGCAAGGAGGTACTAGCTTTTCAAAATTCTTATGGGGCTGTAACAGCAAAAGGTGTGATGACCACTGCTCGGATAAAACTTCTGGGAATGCTGGTGGTGAAAAGAGCAGGGTTTGGAGTCCGGCTAGCAGGGAAGCCTTGGTTAAAAACACCAGCTTCACCCAGCTCTTAGGGTTAAAGCCATGAAGTGCCTGGCACAGAGCCAGTGCTTCCTCATTCAACAACAGCTGCCGTGGGCCACCAATGCCCTGGGCTTGGGACGTCCAGTGGGGCTTGGACACAAATCCCTGCTCCCACAGAGCTTACATTCCAGTGGACACACAGTTGATCTGTTGCGTCTGTGTAAATGCATGTGTGCTGCATTTCCAGAGAACCTCTTCAAATACCTTCTTCTCAAGCAGTTTTTAGGAGTTGTGTCTACAAAGAAATGACTCATTTTTTGATATTCCAGAACAGATCCATCTAGATTCCATTGTTCCCATCAAAATAATCACCTAAGGAGGCATATACTTATTTCGGTGACAGGGCCAAAGCTCAAAGTCTTTAAGTTTCTCCTGTGGAACTGATTTCAAAGCATACAGCACAATCTTTTAAACATCCTTAATGCTGGTAAATATTTGTTTGGGGAGGAGGAATTTGATGTTTTTGGAACAAAGGTTATTTACACAAAGGTCTGGGTGACCATGGTAGATGATCAGACCGGGCAGAAATATTATTTGTCTCAAACTCTGGAAGGGCATAAATCTCACCGTAAGAAAAAGTCAAGAATTACTGTTTATCCCCTTCACACTGAAGCTGAAGGGAAAATCCTGGCTGTATCAGGGTCACTTGCTCCAAAGTTGCTTAAAGAGTCTATGGTCTCAGACTTTTAGGAGAGAGCTTCCTGGGACTGTGGGAGACCCGTGGTGCCTGCTGCTTTAGTTCTGCTGATCCCACTTTAGTGACCCCACTCAAGGCCATGACCCTGCAGCTTACATCTGGAAGAGGTCCGTTAGCAGAAGTAGCTGTCCTGGAAAGACCCAGGGCCGAGGGAGCAAGGCTGGGCTGGGAGGGAGGGAGTCAGTCCATGAGGGGATATGCGGGTGGAGGAAGTGCTGCGGCACTTGTGTTTAAGTGTTAACTGAGTCCGTGTCTGCAAGACCTAAGCACCAGGGATTAATAGCATTCCACTGAGGGGATGGGTCTGAGGTGGGCAGAGGGGGTGGGATATGAGTTGGGGAGGGGCCAGACAGGATTGCAAAAGCTAGTATGTGTGGCCACCTGTCTGTCCATGCTGCCTGTCACTTCCATGTTGCCACAGAGCACTGGACAAAAACTCTAGAGATCCTAGAGCCGTCAGTTCTCAAAGGAAAATTTATTCTTCTGCAGTATTATTCTGGCATGTAACTTAACAAACACCATTCCATCCCTGTGCCCAGAACTGAGCTAGGTGCTGTAGGAGATGTTGTCTCTGTCCTCCAGCGACTTGAATGTCCTTGAGAAGATAAGAACGATGCACACACGTACTGCTGACTGTCAAATATCAGTTCCAGCTAACTGGTGACTTCATGGAGTATTCGATCCAATCTAAGACACCATCGATTATAAGATGCCTTTTATGCTCTTAAGAAAGAAGAAAATGCTGCCAATTAAACTGCAAATGGTTGCTTTCTTATTGCTTAGAATTTTTATTTTATACTTATTGAAAGATCCCTTTTAGACTTACTTGTACATAGTGTTATTTCTTTTAACATATATTGTTCTCATTCGTTCATAAAGTGGAAAGTAACGGGGAAATAAACTGGCTTTGGTTTTTCTAAGCTTCCTCACATTCAGGGTACTTCTGTACTCAGCTGAAGCATCTTTGCTTGGAACTGTTGATGTCTGTGTTTCCCACAAAATGTGGTTCTGTGTGCCATCGAGAACATTGGTGAGCAACATTTCTTACAAGAGTACTCATGACTTATTCCAAATCTGTCTCCTATTGTGTAAACTGATGCACACACAGGTAATGCAACCACAGCACAACTACCACCTCGCAACAGTGACTATAAGACACATCCCAATTTCCAAGATATCAAACATGAAAAAAAATACATCTTAGACTCAATGAAATATGAATTCTGAGACTCAGTCAAAAAACACTACCATGGGGCTTCCCTGGTGGCACAGTGGTTGAGAGTCCGCCTGCCGATGCATGGGACACGGGTCCGTGCCCCGGTCCAGGAAGATCCCACATGCCGCGGAGCGGCTGGACCTGCGAGCCATGGCCGCTGAGCCTGCGCGTCCAGAGCCTGTGCTCCGCAACGGGAGAGGCCACAACAGTGAGAGGCCCGCGTACCGCAAAAAAAAAAAAAAAAAAAAAAAAGAAAAGAAAAAATACTACCATGATCAACCACCCAGGTCTGTCCTAAGAATGGGGTTGGCATTGGTGCTACGTTCTTATCATTAAGCAATAATTTCCTTCTGTAAATTTGCAAAACTGAATAGTTTCCTGGGCAGTAATCATTGTAGGGAGTTCTTCGTGAGCAAATAGAGTCAAGGAGGCTTTTTGCATGAAGTAAGTCAAAAGCGTGAGATTTGGCCCGGACATGAGGAGACCACGTCTAGAGAGGAAAGAGCACAATTTAAAAGGTTCAAGAGGGTAAACAAGCACGTCATGTGGCAAGCACAGTGGAGTAACCGGGCTGGGGTGGGGTTCCATAAAAGAGTCGTGGGGTATGAAGGCATGAATTTTTGCTGTAAGAACGTAAGTTCAAGTTAGTGTGTTTCACTTGTAGAAACATAATAAACAGTTCCAGTATTTCTATAACTTTTATTTCTTTTCTTACCATAGGTCCTGATGTTTTTAGTTCAAAGAACCTTGCCCTTCAAGCCCAGAAGAAGATTCTGAGCAAAATAGCCAGTAAAACTGTGGCCAACATGCTGATTGATGACACCAGCAGCGAGATCTTTGATGAGCTCTACAAAGTCACCAAAGAGCACACACACAACAAGAAGGAAGCCCACAAGATCATGAAAGACTTAATCAAGGTGGCGATCAAAATTGGGATCCTCTACCGGAACAACCAGTTCAGCCAGGAGGAGGTTGTTATCGTGGAGAAGCTCAGGAAGAAACTGAACCAGACAGCCATGACAATCGTCAGCTTCTATGAGGTAGAATACACCTTCGATAGAAATGTGCTCTCCAAGCTCCTACATGAGTGCAAGGACCTGGTGCATGAACTGGTACAGAGACACCTGACACCCAGGAGCCACGGGCGCATCAACCATGTCTTCAACCACTTTGCTGATATGGAGTTCCTCTCCACCCTTTATAGCCTGGATGGAGACTGTAGGCCCAACCTCAAGAGGATTTGTGAAGGAATCAATAAATTGCTAGATGAGAAAGTCCTCTGAATGCCTTCCCTCCTCCTGGACTTGGCTGCATTCATGTTACAGCACCCAGCGTGTTCCAGGTGAGAATCAGGAAAACAAGAAGAAACCCTTGTCAAAGATGCCCATGTTCTGTCCTGTTCATCCCTCTGATGTTGATGCTAGATTGAGCTCAGGTGTGTTTATCACCTAAGCTCTCTGCTGAGGTCTGTACTCAAAATCTCCTTTGTTTGCAAGCCCAAAGGACATCTCATCTATTCTAAGCAGAAAAGCTGCCCTACTCATCTAGGTGGGCCCAGTTCATCTTGTGGAATGGAAGGAGCCCTGGACCAGGGGTCAGAGGACATGGGTTTGGTTCCCAGCTCCATCGGTTACAATTTTGTCCTCTGGATCCTGGAACCATCATGCCCACCTGCCTACCTCCCAGGGCTGCTGTGAGGATCAAATGAGATTATGTTCATGCTTTTAAAAACTAATAAAAGGTCTAACTAGTTTCTCTTTGGCATGTGGCAGGGATCAACCTGGATCTAGACTATTAAGCAGCAGAGAAAAGAACAATAGTTTCTAATGGGCTGGGTTTGCAATTTGTCTCTAGATGTGCTGTTTCAAACAAAATAAAAATGAATCCAAAGGTGTGAAAAAGTATAGCTGCAAATTGGAAAAATATTTTTCAAGAGCTATGTTTTTTAGGTCTTAGATGTGCAGGTTTATGGTCCTGCAGAGGGAAACTTTCTGGGGTGGGGAGGGGGAGAATGGAGAGAGAGTTTCCCACCCATCATGCAGAAGCAGAGAAGAACTGTGCTCCCCCTGCCCCTGCAGGACTGGCTTCTCCCCATCTGAGGGGCACCATCCGGGAGGCACAGAGAAGGTTTATGCTGGCACGCACAGGAGAGTTGGGCAGAATGAAGCCCTATCCATCTTTCTTGGTCTTTCACAGTCATTCTGTGCTGTTTTCTCTGGTTTGTTAATAAACTGAAATTACCCTTCAAATAAGAGGTTTTGGAGTTGTGATTCAAAAATCAAATTCCTTGGAGTTAGATACAGTGTTAGGAATAATGGGATTGAAAGGAAGAAGACAATGAAGAGTAAGAGCTTTGCACTCAGACCCTAAGGGAAAGTAGCCCCTGGGGTAGCACGTATAGGGTGGAGCCTGTTCCCCTGGTTAGTGGGGAGCTAGTTCATAGACACTGTGACCGCCTTTTCTGAATGTCTCAAATCCTTGCTTTCACACAAAATATTTAATGCCTTATAACGTTGTCTGGAGGACACCACCTTAAGAGATTTGCCCTTCCATCATCACCTCCTGTCCTGTTATGCTTCTCCTGTATCTGATGATAATGCAAAAATACTATATTAGCTCAGCCCCATGGTTCATCCCACCCCATGGCCTCTCTCTAGCAGAGATGGTTGGTGCGAGGGTGTGAAAAGATGGTCACTGAACCTGCTGTGGCCATTCAGCCCCAACTGGCTCCCATGTCAACATCAGTATAAAGTATCCTGTTAAGTTCTTCAGCTACCAGTATTCAAAATTACTTCACAGGAAGGATGTCCAGTGGGGAATAGGGAATAGTTAAGTCAGCCCCTGTCTCCATGTTTGACAAACATGGCCCAGCCCCTTCTCACAGTCCCGAGGACAGAACAGTGATGCCCTGTGCACATCTGGGCTGGGGAGGTCACTGGTCATTTAGGCAGTGCCCGTGGAAGGTACGGGTGAGAGGCTCCTCCCTGCCCACCTGCCACCAGGCAGCAAGCAGCCCAGCTGTAGCCGAATTTTCACATACAGAGTTCTCCTTGATGCCTGTGTTGGTGTACTTGTCTGATGAAGGACCGCTTTCTAGTATGATGGATGGTTCTAGAAGCAGGTTCTTTTTTCACTAAGTAGGTGGACCTACCCAGAGAACTCAGCCCTGCCAAAGGAATGGGTGGAACTGTCTCCTGTCCATCTGAGACACAGCAGGGAAGAAGGCAGGATCCCCAGCCAAAGAGGACTGCGGGTTCTCCCCTCTCCACAGGTCACAGCACAGTGGGAGGTTCTGAGCCTCAAGCCACTGAAGGAATGGGGTGCAATGACAGTGTGGACCAAAACATTCTACCACCTTAGGCTTCCCCACTGAGGCAGCCAAAGGGCGCTCTACCACGAGGCCAGCCAGGTGTGTCTCCATCTTATCAACAGTAGCCAAGGGAACCTGGGTTGCCCAGGCACAAGTAACCCACCACGCCTCTAAAAAGTCAACACCTATCCCGTGTATGCCTTTCAAATATACCGCTGGCATGTAAATTCATGTGATGATTGAGTTTCATGGGCCAACAGAAAAGCTTACAAATTTCAAATATTTTACATAACAATCTAGTGGCCAAGGAATCTCATTATTGGTTTATCCTGAAGACTCTAACCACGTCACTTAGTGCCCCTAAAAAGCTGTTTTGGTTGAAAACAATGTGACAGAGGCCAGCAGATGCTTATAAAAATAAGACTCTGTAGACATACATTTGTGCTTAGAACTCTGTACTAAATTTTCGATAGTGAAAACCCACAAAAGCAAAGTTACAATATCTACATGTAGGTGGCACCTTAAAGAAAACCGATTTCAAAAGAAGCAACAGTACTGAAACACTCACTTGCTCAAGCCCCACGCAAACTTCAGAGAGCAATGCCTGGCTCAGCAACCCAAGGGCAGAGACAGGACCCATTCTTTAAGGGTTGTGGGGGTGGCAGGAGCACTTTCATCTGGAAACATCACTGAGTCTTCCACCATCCCTGAGCACTCAGCTCTGTCCCCAGGGGAGGACACCACCCCTGGTTGTGTCCTTCTTTGTGTGTCTGAACCCTACAGAAACACATTCCCTGCTGGCTGTGCCTGCCATGTGTCTGTTATCACTCTTCTTCCCTGTGTTTGCATTTGTGAGTCTTGACACCCTCAGCAACTCCAGGTCTCTGCTCAGTGACAAATCCAAATGAAAAGACTTCATCATCTGTCCTTCTCCTCCAAACTCCCATCTCACCCATCTGTACATTTTTCAGCAGCAAATCAGTACATTCATTGGCTGCTCCAATGAACTTCTTGTATCCATTTATATAAAAAAAGAAAGGAGCTCAAATCAGGCCTACGCACCCTCTGCCCCAATATTTTGGGGGCTTTAAAAAAGCCCAGATGGTCCCAGGTGTCAAGAGCAAAGCCAATCAGTGAAAATTCTAGATCAGCCAACTCTGGCTGCAAAGACATTGCATTAGCAGGAACTGTCCAGGAATGGAATGGGATATTGACAATAGAGTCATGAATCAGATGGCCTTTGAAGAAAGGGTTTCCAGGGCCCTCCCAACTCAGAACTGTGTGGTCAGTGGGTTTCCTTTGTTTAGTGTGATCCTGCTATAGGGCCACAGCTCAAACCAGGCCACCTCTTGCTCTTTCCTTAGAGGGAGGCCTTGCTTGATAGGGGAAAGACTCTTCTACAATCCTGTTCCTCAAAATGGCATCTGGAAATCCCTGAAAGTTCTGGGGGAGCAGGGGTGAGTGGGTTAAAGTCCATGAGTTCTAAATGGAGTTTTTAAATTTTTGTTTCATTCTGACAACTTAAAAAAAAAAAAATCAAAATCAGAGACTTCCCTGGTAGTCCAGCAGTTAAGACTCTGCACTCCCAATGCAGGGGGCCCGGGTTTGATCCCTGGTCAGGGAACTAGACCCCGCATGCCGCTACTAAAGATCCCACACACTGCAACAAAGATCCTGCATGCAGCAAAGAGGATCCCACGTGCCGCAACTAAGACCCGGCGCAACCAAATTAATAAATAAATATTTTTTTAAAAAAATCAAAATCAGCCTCAGTACTTTCTGAGTCACATAGGGATGACTACCTTATAGCCACGTGGTGCCATCCGTCTTCAGGGTCCGAGTTTCTCTTTGTGTTTACAGTGTTGTTCATGCTGATTGATCAAGTGAAAGAAAAGAATTTAACTTGATGCATTTCTCTAACTACCTGGGCATCCCCTAGGGGTCTGCAGGCATAGCTTGGGCATCCATGAGTTCTTCATCTTGGGAAACGTTGCTACAACATATGAAAGTATAGGCTTGCAGAGAATGAACGAGTGTTACCCTGCCCTTGACGGTGACTCATTTTTGGGGGCTCAAAGGTTGAGGGGTGAACCTGTGTCTGGGGGACACATAGGCCTTCTACAGAAAGAGGTGGGATCCCACATGTCCTGCCTTCCCTTTGAAAACTGGCCAGAAAAAGCTACCATAAGTAATCAAAGAATTGACCAACCCATCCTGGCAATTCTGATAATAAATCTCAAAGCACAAGAGAGGCCATCGCTGGACACACCAGACACTGCTCCTCCCAAGGAAGGGAAGAATGGAGAAACCTTGCAAAACCGCCTTGTGAAGAAAAGTCACCTGCACCTGCTCATACTCTCCCAATCCAGCAGCACCTGTTGGAGTGCAGAGGCCCAGGTATCAGTTGTGTGGTCCCAGGATCCTAGGAGCTTATTTCTTATCTGAACTTAAGGCACGTGACACTCAGAATTCCTCCCAGTGTCAGAAGAAGGAGTGGTCAGCCGGAGCAAGCTCTCTTTCACACCTTACCTCCAGCACTGGTATATTCTCATTATATTGGTATAGTGGTATATTTATATATTCCTCAGTGACACTACTAACCTGTCCTTTCCCTACCTTGTCATTTCTATGCTGAGCTGGGGCAGGTCTCTACAGAGGAGAGGTCTGGCCACTCACCCAGGAAGCTGGAGCTTGGGCAGCCAGGGTCCCCCAGGCTGTGGTATAGAGCTCCTCTTGCTGACTCTAAGGCCTTTCTGGACCAGCTCCTGGGACAAGGGAGTCTGGGGTTTGGCTCCGCCTTAAGGAGGAGCTGGGTGGGAGCCAGAGCTTGGCACAGAGCGAGTGCGGAGGCTAGCAAGGAAGCCGCAATTAGCCTACTTTATGGAGGGAGAGAGCACTCTTCCAGCCTCTCTCACTTGTGAAAGAAGAGCTTGTGGGCTGGTCCCTGGCGGGTAATTGGGGTCCTTCCACCTGTCAGAGCAGCAGCTTCCCTGCTGAGAGGGTCATACTTCCGCAGTGATAGGATGGGGCTACCCCTGCTCTGTGATTCAGAAACAGTTACAACTTGATTTTAGAAACAGGTTGTTGAGTTTGGGTTTGGGGAGACCAGGGAGATGAGTATTTTGGGTTTTATTTTCTTTTCAGCTTTCATAAGCAGCAGAAGGTATAGAATATGAAACAAGCCATGAGTCAGGAGGTTTAGTCTCAGCTTGCCCAATACCTGGTGATTTCCTTATATCAATACTTCACTTCTCTGGGCCTCAGTTTCCTCAACCGTAAAAACAGAGAGTTGCACAAGGTCTCTAAGAATCCCTCCAGTCCCAAAATTTCACATTCCGAGTATCATAAGAGGGAAGAAGCTCTGCGCATTTCTATATTGTATGTTTCTTAGAAGTGAAGCTGCTCATTATTTAAATGAAGCAATACTTCCAAATGGACTGAGAAATGACACCTCAATGATTCCCTTCAAGATCTTTGAGCATAGAAAGTAAAAACAAAAACAAAAACAGACAAACAAAAAACCTAGGAATAAACCTAACCAAGGAGGCAAAAGACCTATATGCTGAAAACTATAAAACACTGATAAAGAAAATTCAAGACAACTAACACAATATTGTAAATCAATTATACTCCAATAAAAATTTGAAAAAGAAAGGAGGTCTTCCCTGGTGCCGCGGTGGATGAGAATCCACCTGCCAATTCAGCGGATATGGGTTCCATCCCTGGTCCGGGAAGGTCCCACATGCCACGGAGCAACTAAGCCCATGAGCCACAACTACTGAGCCTGTGCTCTAGAGCCCGTGAGCCACAACTACCGAGCCCGTGTGCTGCAACTACTGAAGGCCACGTGCCTAGAGTCCATGCTCCACAAAAAGAGAAGCCACTGCAATGAGAAGCCCACGCACCGCAATGAAGAGTAGTCCCCACTCGCCACAACTAGAGAAAGCCCGTGCGCAGCAATGAAGACCCAACACAGCCAAAAACAAATAAATAAATAAAATAAATTTATTAAAAAAAAGAAAACCAATAAATAAAAAAATTAATTTAAAAAAAAGAAAGAAAATTGAAGACAATTCAAAGAAATGGAAAGATATTCCATGCTCTTGGATTGGAAGAATTAATATTGTTTAAATGGCCATACTACCAAAAGCAATCTACAGAGTTAATGCAATTCCTATCAAAATACCCATAACATTTTTCACAGAACTAGAATAAATAATCCTGAAATTTATATAGAACCACAAAGGCCCAGAATTGCCAAAGCAATCCTGAGGAAAAAGAACGAAGCTGGAGGCCTACCCCTTCCAGACATCAGACTATACTACAAAGCTACAGTAATCAAAACAGTGTGGTACTGGCATAAAAACAGACATATAGTTCAATGGAATAAAATAGAGAACCCAGAAATAAACCCACATACATACGGTCAATTAATCTATGACAAAGGAGAGAAGAATATACAATGGAGAAAAGACAGTCTCTTCAACAAGTGGTGTTGGGAAAACTGGACAGCTACGTGTAAAACAATGAAATTAGAACACTCCCTCAAGCTATATACAAAAATAAACTCAAAATGGTTTAAAGACCTAACTATAAGACATGACACCATAAAACTCCTAGAAGAGCACATAAGCAAAACATTCTCTGACATAAATTGTAGCAATATTTTCTTAGATCAGTCTCCCAAGGCAAAAGAAATAAAAGCAAAAATAAACAAGTGGGACATAATTAAACTTACAAGCTTTTGCACAGCAAAGGAAACCTTCAACAAAATGAAAAGATGACCTACAGAATAGGAGAAAATATCTGCAAATGATGAGGCCAACTAGGGGTTAATGGACCTAGAGAATATTATGCTTAGTGAAATAAGTCAGACAGAGAAAGACAAATACTATATGATACCACTCAAATGTGGAATCTAAAAAATAATACAGGGCTTCCCTGGTGGCGCAGTGGTTAAGGATCCACCTGCCAATGCAGGGGACATGGGTTCAAGCCCTGGTCCGGGAAGAGCCCACAAGCCGCGGAGCAACTAAGCCCATGCACCACAACTACTGAGCCAGCGCTCTAGAGCCTGCAAGCTACAACTACTGAAGCCTGCACACCTAGAGCCCGTGCTCCGCAACAAGAGAAGCCACCATAATGAGAAGCCCGTGCAACACCACAAGGAACAGTAGCCCCCACTCTCTGCAACTAAAGAAAGCCCACACACAGCAACAAAGACCCAATGCAGCCAAAAATAAAAATAAATACAATTTAAAAAAATTAAAAATAATACAAATGAATGTATATACAAAACAGAAACAGACTCACAGACATAGAAAACAAATTTATGGTTACCAAAGGGGAGAGGGAGGGCAGGAGGGACAAATTAGGGGTATGGGTTTAACATAAAATATACATAAAATATATAAGCAACAAGGACTTACTGTATACCACAGGGAATTATATTCAATATCTTGTAATAACCTATAATGGAATATAACCTGGAAAACAAACAAAACTGAATCACTATGCTGTACACCTGAAACTAACACAATACTGTAAATCAACTATACTTCAATTTTAAAAAAAGATTTTTGACTGTAGATCTAAATTCGTGATTTCAGAAGGGAAAAGCTTTAAGCCAGAAAATGCAAGGTAAAAACCACAAAGACCAGTGAACTGCACAATGTGGGCCCAGGTAGTCAGCCAGTCACCAGCTTAGCAGGGGCTCACTGCTATTCAAAGTTAGGACTGATCTTTAACTGAGACATACATTTTAAGCTGAAACGTGTCCAACTCCAGTAATGTATCTCTGTAGAGATAACAGGGTAATATGCAAAGTCATGAATAAGTCACTACCGATTTGAGTCAAATATCATGGGAAACTATCAGAATTACTTTAAAATATATTAATAAAGCCATTCCCCCAACAAATGGGGCATTTTATGGAATTCTCAAAACCTTCCCCTGCATTGTTTGAATCATCTTTAATACATATCTTTACACAGTATATTCCATGCACCTTGGTGTTGCGAACTCACCTTTTTATTTTTTTATTTTTAGGCATTTTATTTTAAATATAGCAGTGTGTAAATGTCAATCCCAAATTCCCAGTCTATCCCTCCCTCCCACCCTTCCCCACTGGTAACCATAAGTTTGTTCTCTAAGTCTGTGAACTCACCTTTTTAAAAATAGCTTTATTGAAATATAATTCACGTAACATACAATTCGCCTATTTAAAGTGTAGAATTCAGTGGCTTTGGGTATATTCAGAGTTTTGTGCAACCACAACCACAGCCAATTTTACAACATTTTCATCACCTCAAAAAGGAACCTGGTACCCTTTAGCTATCACCTCCCAAACCCACCTCACCTTACTAGCAATATAAAAGTGGCTCGCCCCTCCCCCACAAAATATCATAAACAGTAATTTATCAATATTGGAATTGCCCTATGATTGTAGATTCAGAGCAAACAAATCCTGATGACACCCATGACTAAGACTCATTATGCTGAACCAGGTTGAGCCTCAAGCATCCTCTGTTGAAGACAAGCCTCATCAGCCTCTGCATGGGGGGAAGGGGGGCGGATTCAGCTAAGTGTAAGGAAGAGTGGGTACTGAAGTCTCGAACTAGTATTGTAGAACCATCTATTTCTCTCTTTGATTCTATCAGGTTTTGCTTCATGGCTTTTGATGGTCTGCTATTAAGTGCATAAATGTTTATAATTGTCATATCTTCTTGCTGTATTGAACCTTTTATCAATATACAATGTCCTTCTTTGTCTCTTGTAACATCTTTGGATTTAAAATCTATTTTGTCTGATATTAGTATAGCCACTCCTGCTCTGTTTTGGTTTCTATTTGCATGAAGTATCTTTTTCCATCCTTTCACTTTCAACGTATTTGTGTCTTTGGATCTGAAGTGAGTCTTTTGTAAACAGCATATAGTTGGATCATGTGTTTTTATCCATTCTGCCAATCTCTGTCTTTTGATTGGAGAGTTTAATCTATTTACATTTAAAGTAGTTACTGATAAGGAGGGACTTACTTCTGTCCTTTTGCTATTTGTTTTCTATATGCCTTATAGCTTTTTGTCCCTCATTTCCTGCATTTCTTTCTTCTTTTGTGTTTAGTTGATATTTTGTAGAGAAATGTTAAAATTCTTTCTCATTTTCTTTTGTGTATAACTATTTTCTTTGTGGTTACCCTGGGGATTACATTTGACATCCTAAAGTTATAATACTGTAATTTGAATTTATACCAGTTTAACTTCAATAACATACAAAAACTCTGCTCCTTTATAGCTCTGACCCCACCCCTTTCAGTTGTTGATATCACAAAATGGCATCTTTATGCATTGTGTCCCTCAAAACATAAATAATTCTTTTAAATGTACTAGTCCTTAGATCATGTAGAAAACAAAAAGCGGAGTTACAAATTATTGTTACATTAATATTAGCTTTTATAATTGCCCATGTATTTACTGCTATTGAGATCTTTACTTCATAAGCTTCAAGTTACTGCCTAGTGTATTTTTTTTTTTTTTTTTTTGGCTGCCTTGGGTCTTCGTTGCTGTGTGTAGGCTTTCTTTAGTTGCAGTGAGCGGGGGCTACTCTTCATTGCGGTGCGCGGGCTTCTCATTGCGGTGGCTTCTCGTTGCGGAGCACGGGCTCTAGGCACATGGGCTTCAGTAGTTGTGGCTTGTGGGCTCTAGAGCGCAGGCTCAGTAGTTGTGCAGCACGGGCTTAGTTGCTCCGCAGCATGTGGGATCTTCCCAGTCCAGGGCTCAAACCCGTGTCCCCTGCATTGGCAGGCATATTCTTAACCACTGTGCCACCAGGGAAGCCCTGCCTAGTGTCTTTTAATTTCACCCTGCAGGACTCCCTTGAGCATTTCTTCCAGGGTGGGGCTAGTGGTAACAAACTCCCTTAGCTTTTGTTTTTCTGGGAACGTCTTAATTTCTCCCTCACTTCTGAAGGACAGTTTAGCCAGATATAGGATTCTTGGATGATGATTTTTTGTTGAAAACTGGACATTTGAATCTAATAATGTGTTAACTTTGGAAATCAGGTTCTCCCCTTTCCCAGAGTTTGCTAGATTTTGTTGTTTCTGTTGTTGTTTTATTGTCATAGGTTGTCTCTGTGCCAAGCCTGAGGTATAAACCTAAGGTCTTCTCAGCTCCTTTCTGAGCTTGCACTTTTCCCTGGGCATGCATAGTCACTTTCTAATTTTCCCCACATATGAAGGTGATTTTGAATGTCCTTGTCTTTGATACCTGGCTCCCAAAAAGGAAAAAAAGAGAAATATGACGAGGGGAAGGTGCCAGTTCTCTAAATCCCCTAGAAGTCACATCAGCTGGAAGATGAGGGACTTAACAGCAATGGTGGGAGGTACGACAATGATCACCTGCACCTCTGTGATCAGAAGGAGCAATCAGTGATCAGAGCACAGATCCCCGATATTTGGAAGACAGGGTCCTTTTTGCCCACCTTGGTTCCTGCAAGCTGTGCGTAAGATGCTACAGGGACATGCGCACAGCTGCCTGCCACGTGGCTGGGGATAGGGAATGGGTAGCTACTACTGTGCTAAGAGCTGAAATTGACCAAAATTAACCTTTCAGGTCTTCCTCTGCAAGTGACAAGCCTTATTCAATAAACTCCGGAGTTCCAAAATAGTTATGTAAGACAAATTCTGCCAGTGCAATTGTTATTCTAGGTGGGGAAACACATTTCCTGTTGCTTCTTACTCCACCACCTTCCCAGAATCCTCCTTGGCACATTCACCCTTGGGTCCCCTGTCTGTTCACCCCATGCCCTAGCACATCTATATATGCAGGACCTCCAGTTTTCCTGTTCCACCTCCTACCTGGGTGTTCAGACTATTGAAGAGGTCATGAATTCCTCAGCAAGGGGCATCACAGCCACATGTCAGGATTTACTGGTCCCAGAGAACCAAGCACCCACCTCTTTAAATCTCTCAACTCCTCCTCATTTTCTCGCAGTCATATATCCTGTTACATTTTTGCCTAATTTTCTGCCAATGTGATCAAATTCCTGTGAAAAAGAGAGGGATCTTCATGCTGTGTGTGTGTGTGTGTGTGTGTGTGTGTGTGTGTGTGTACACACGTGTGGATATACCAGCACCTTCTTCTAAATCACAAAACCATACCAAGTTTTGGGTTTGGCTTTCTTTTTTTTTTTTGTGGTACGCAGGCCTCTCACTGTTGTGGCCTCTCACTGTTGTGGCCTCTCCCGTTGCGGAGCACAGGCTCCGGACGCACAGGCTCAGCAGCCATGGCTCACGGGCCTAGCCGCTCCGCGGCATGTGGGATCTTCCCAGACCGGGGCACGAACCCGTGTCCCCTGCATCGGCAGGCGGACTCTCAACCAGTGCGCCACTGGGGAAGCCCTTTTTTCATTTTTTTAAAGTTAAATTCTGTCAACAAATTTCCCCCAAGCTCTCTAACTACGGACAGTAGGGTTGTTTGAAGGATTCTTGGCAAAACTTAACATCTGCAAGAACTTGAACAAGGAAAACCAGCCCATGAGCATGCATGCTTGATGCCTCTGAGCCTGGAGCAGGTCCTCCGACCATGACTGGTAGAGAGAAGTGGTGACATGTCGCCTCCCATCTCTCCCCTCACTGCCTCTCACCCTCTGAGTGATGTTGGTCTCACTTGTGGACTAATAAACACTGGGTTGATGGGAGGGGAGACTGCAGGCTTCTTTACCCTGAAGAGAACTGCAGCTTGACTGGGCTGCTGAACTGGGCCTTTGTGAGGAAAGAGTTCCCCCGGCTCTCCTCCCCCACCTTGTAAATGCCCAGGGAGAAAAGGCCCACAGGGGAGTGAGTAACCCTCACAGTCGTGGCTGGCCAATTCCTTGCTTGCCTGTGAGTTCCCAGAGGAAATGCAAACAAATCAGACTACGCTTGGCTGCTGGCCAATGAATCTTTTAACTTCTTCAATAAAAAGTCTTTAAAACTTTGATTCTGACCCAAATCTGCTCTAGCATAAAAACTGCTGGGCCTCAAGTCTCTCTGTTGAGGGAAACAGTGTGTCTGTGGCATTTGAATAAGGATGTTTATCTCAGAAATGGTTCCTTGAGCTCTACTAGGTTCTAAAATAAGCTCACTGCATCTCATTTCAGCCTTCAAACCTTCCTGAATATCAGGTGTGTGCTTACCTACAACCCTTATAGCAGTTGTTGGGTGAATTTACTTGTGAGTGCTCTTAACTCCATCTTCTTTCTTTGTAAGCCCCCAATTTTGCTTTGTAAAAGGGCCCAGAGGTTGCTGAGTTTCCACTGAAACCAGGACAAGAGAGAACAAACACTCAAGCAGGAGGCACTTAAAGGGTGTTGGTCACTGGTATTCGCTATCCAAAGTGGTCCTGGAGCTACCACATTACAAAAAATAAAAAATAAACTTAAAGAATTGGTGAGATATAAGGTATAGTTTTGTTTTCTTTTAGACTAAATGGTAAATTAGACTTTTTTTCATTCCCCCTTTGTTGCCGCTTACTTCCAAAGCAGATTATATGGCAGATACCTGCTCTCTAAAGCCACATCTCCTGCCCTTATAAACAGAAGTCTCAGGAGGAGGAAGAACCAAGTTTTCCAGACCTAGACATCTCTCCTAGTCTCAAAACAATACTCTTACCACCTTTACTGCCACTTCTTCCTAGAAATAATATTATTGAGTTCACTTTGAGCCTTTGAGAGGAAGTCTGGAGGAAATCAGTTGCCAGCAAACCACTAAGTAATGGTTTTTTAATCTACCCTGTCACCAATTTACCTATACAACATGGACATTCAAACAGCAGCTGAACCCTCGATGTGTCTCCTGGGTATTGAACTTGAACCTCCTCAACCTGAAATCTGCCAGCTCCAAACCTGTAGCATACCTGGGAACCCAAAGCCATCAATAAGGTTCCCCAGAAAATCTCAAATAGCTGGAAAAGTAACTGGGAGGAGAGGATTCCAAACTCAAAGAGAGAAGAGAGAATCACAGATCAGACCCCAGGCATATTTTTTCAGAAAACTGGCATGAGCAATAATTGTTAACCCATTTCTGTATTTGCTCCCTTAATTAACACCTTCACAGAGTCAACCCCAAACTGTTCATTTCCACCTAAATGACTTTTAGTGACAATAGATGGGAACCAACTCCATTTCAGAATTAATTTCCTTTAATGGCACACTTCCCGACGTGTCACAGGGCACTGAGTATTATAAAGTAACATTTTTTGTTACTGTTAAAGTGCCAGTTTAAATTTATATATGTACATAAATGTGCTGAGTCTAGTCTGTTAGGTCACCACCAAATCATTTCTAAAGATGAACACCATTAACCAGAGCGGGGGAAAAAGAGGTTCTAAAGATGTCTGCTCCTCGCATTCCCAATTTAGGCATCCTTTCTCTCTTTTAGCCTGGTGGCTATACACAACACACATTATTTTCCCCCACCCCACTTCCACCACACACACACACACACAATTTACTTTAGTCACCCATTAAACAATTTCATTCTATCATAATGTTTGTGGATGAAATGTGATACTTGACCTCATTTTGTTCTGTTTTCATTATCTTGTTACCACTATATTGAAATATTTACATGGAAACTTCTAAAATTGGTCAGAACTTTGTTGGAGCAGACAAATTATGAAGCAGATGAAATAACATATTCGTAGATATTTATAATGTTGTAACTTTCTAAAGCACTATGAGGTCAACTCCTCATATGAAAATAATATTGCAAGTGCTGGTATTTATGGCAAGTCATAAATGACTATGTTGGATGCCTATTTTGGGTAATGGCTTTTCGGGTTTTGGAAGAATCCCTCACTGTAGGTCATTTTATTTGACATTACTCCTTTCCCTGGGGAATTTCTGGATGACTGTTTAAGGGCAGGCTGATCCTGGAGGGAGGCAGCCAAGGCTTCATATAAAGGGGTGTGGTCATTGTCACCTGCCCAGGTAAACAGTGGTTTCTGTTGTTCTCAGGTTGTAGCAAGTCCTATCTCAGGCTGTCTTGAGGCAGTTGAGGATTCACAAAGCTGCGCATTTGCTTCTGCTTCCCCTGTTTCTATCCTTGTTCCCTACAAGAACTAGAACCTGACTGCTTTGGAGCTCAAACACAATTGCCTGCCCTCTCATTTCTCCATCTCACCATCCCTGCCCTCTCCTGAACCATTAACCCAAATTCCTCCTCTATGCTACAATTTTACCCCTAGAGAACAGGACTTAGCTATTCCGTTGATCAGCAGACCTTGCTTGGAAGCCCACTTCAGAAAAACAAATAACAGAAAATTTCCTGCTGTTTTCAATCTATGGTCTCTCTGAGCCCATCTTGTTTCACTTCTGGCTTCCCAAATTCTGGTCCGTTTGAGAAAACGACAGTCTCTCAGCAGAAAGGACTGACTTAATGTAAGCACCACACACTTGGAGAAATTTTAGGAGTTCCTAGGGAAAAGCCTAAAATTCTAACATTGGGACTCCTTCTTTTGAGTAAAGCATCATATTGCCATACATTTCTGTGCAAAGTTTAAATATTCCTGAGAAGGATACACAGTAATCCATTATCATGTCTAACACCTTGGCACAGCTGTAGGTCAAATAGCTAGCTGTTTTCTTGGAAAACAACGTAATGGAATATTGATGTGGCAAGTTTTGATAGAAGATAGAGGACAGGGTATATAAAATACAGAAAACCCAGGAAGGCATAGCGCAGTAACCCTAAGTAGATTCCCATAATGGAATGATGTGGGCAACATTAAGCACCTAAAGATTATGACAAAAAGAAAATAGAGAAGAGCTCTGAATCAATCAAGGTTCAGTCAAGAAAACAGAAAGCACTCCAGACATTTTAAATGAGAGAATTTGGTACAGGGAATTGATTATCAAGTTGATGAAGGCTGAGAGGCCTAACAGGGT
This sequence comes from Monodon monoceros, assembly GCF_005190385.1. Lineage (NCBI taxonomy): Eukaryota > Metazoa > Chordata > Mammalia > Artiodactyla > Monodontidae > Monodon > Monodon monoceros. The sequence goes on from NW_021703778.1 coordinate 81,600,498, forward strand.
ACATTAATGCACCCCATAGATTGGCAATGACATGAACCCAAGCTGCCACCAATCCCTAGGGCTGAAGGGACCATAAAAAGAGGGAATGTTACTCTCAAGAGCTAGGGTATCTTTTTTTTTTTTTTGGTGGTACGCGGGCCTCTCACTGTTGTGGCCTCTCCCGTGGCGGAGCACAGGCTCCAGACGCGCAGGCACAGCGGCCATGGCTCATGGGCCCAGCCGCTCTGCAGCATGTGGGATCTTCCCGGACCAGGGGCGCAAGCCAGTGTCCCCTGCATCAGCAGGCGGACTCTCAACCACTGCGCCACCAGGGAAGCCCAAGGGTATCCATTTTTGAATAAAAATTTGAAGTAGATTTTAGGCATGTTCTCACTTCCATTTCCATGTAACCCCTTTTTTCAGGATTCCCAGCCTGGGGGTGAAGATCTCTTTGTAGATTACATAAAAGATTAAAGAAAGCCACTGTACCCCCATGGAACTCAGTCTAGATCCCATTTGGCATCAAAGAAATGTTGAGTCTTTTCAGGTCTTTGAATAAACGTAAAGGACAGAAATGAATTTGATCAACCCTTGCCCCAGCTGCCTCTCTCCCCCAGTCCATCAGAGGTAGGGCGACCATATATCCTTGGTTTGCCAAGGACAACCTCAATATATGCTTGTCCTGGTATCACATCTTTTTAGCATATGTCCTGGAATTTTCACCTTTTAATAAAGTATTATTAAGAGGTAAAACTATAAAACTCTTAGAAGGAAATATAGGTGAAAAATCTGCATGACCTTAGATTAGGCAATGATTTCTTAGATATGACACCAAATGCACAAACAAAAAAACAGATAAACTGGATTCATCAAAATTAAAAACCTTTGTGCTTTCAAAAGACACTATTAAGAAAGTGAAAAGACAACCCACAGAATGTGGATAGTATTTGCAAATCATCTGATAAGGGTCTTGCATCCATAATATATAAAGGACTCATGACTAAACAATAAAACAACAAATAACCCAGTTTCAAAATTGGCGAAAGGTTAACAGACATTCCTCCAGAAAAGACGTGATGTTGAGCACATGAAAAGATGCTCAACATCATTAGAATTAGAGAAATGCAAATCAAAATCACAATGATATATCACTTTACCCACTTCACACGCTAGATATAACAAAAATAACAGACAATATAACAAGTGCTGATGAGGATGTGGAGAAATCTGAAGCCTCATGCATTGTTGGTGGGGATGTAAAGTGGTGCAGCCACTGTGGGAAACCATGTGGCAGTTCCTCAAAAAGTTCAATATAGAGTTACCATATGACCCAGCAATTATACTCCTAGGTGTATACCTAGGAGAACTGCAAACATATATTCATGTAAAAATTTATACACAAATGTTCACAGTAGCATTATTCATAATAGCCAAAATGCAGAAACAATCCAAATGCCCATCAACTGGAGTGGATAAACTAAATGTGGTATATCCATACAACAGAATATTAACAATAAGTATTGTTAAATGCTACAACATGGATGAACCTTATGCTAAGTGAAAGTAGACAGACACAAAAGACCACATATGGTATGATTCCATTTTTATAAAATGTCCAGGATAGGCAAATCCATAGGTATGAAATAACATTAGTGGTTGTCAAAGGCTGGGGAGACGGCAAAATTGGTACTAACTGCTAATTGGCACGGGGTTTCTTTTGGGGTTGATGCAAATTAGATAGTGGGGATGATTGTTCAACATAGTTAATATACTAAAAAACACTGAACTGTACACTTTAAAATGATGGATATTATGTTATATGAATTACATCTCAACAAAAAATGCTAAAATTTAACAAACATAGTCTTCAGAGAATATTATCAACAATTTCAAACTTATTAACTATAAAATATAACTTTGAAGAAGATTACAGGCAACTTTGAGGAAAAAGTTAATAACATATCTTTCAATGCATTCTTCAGAAAAACACCAGTGACATATCTTGGGACAGAAATGGCTAGGAAATGTGAATATGTTCCAAGAAAAATAATTCTACTTATGTTATTTTTTTTAATGATCAGATAATCAGTGTAAAGATATAAACTTTTGCTTTGATATACATAGATTTGTGTTGTTTTTTCCCCATCCACCAATATAACAAAAGCAATTTGTTCATCAATGAATATTTCAAAAATTATATAATTCAAATTATATTTAAGCCATCATTCACTTTTAAGTGTCTTAGTTTCCACCACAGATTATATGATCACCCTACTTAGAAAGAAATAATCCAGAGTAACAGGTAATAGCTCCTCTGTACCCTGAGGAACCAGGACACTGCACACCCTTACAGAGGAGAAGGTCCCCTCTGAACACACTGTGGGGCTCCTGCAGTTACCTGTGTCCCTACCGTCACTGCTCTCTGCCATTGGATAGTTCTCCCAAACCGAGAACTCCCTAAGGGCAAGGACCCGGTCTCATTCTCCAGGAACTAGCACGTAACTGACCTATAAAAGGTGCTCGAATGATGAAAGGGAAGAAATAAGGGGAGGAGGAAGAGAAGGAGGGAGGATTACCCCCACTTGCTCTATTCCTGCAGGCCCAATCCTCCAGAGGTCGTGCCCCCCTCTGTTCTCTAGTATGAGGTCTGGGAAGAAGCATGAGAAGCCTGGTGTGAGAACTGGCACTTGCTCCCTCTCCTCTCTGGGCTTCTGGACTGGCAACAGTACCTCCCCGGACCCACAGTAAGGCCTCACATCCAGCCTCAGACAGACTGCCCTGCCCCAGAGAGAGATACGCATCCCCTGACCTCTGGTCCTGAGGCCCTGGGTGGTCTGATAATTCTATACTATGCCCTGTTGAGAGCAGTCAGGACACAATGGCCAAGAAACTTAGTATTAAGAGGATCTCAAGTTGATGTGGTTGAAATAATTATTTCATTGAATAATTATATATGTACCTGTGTGTGTATCTGTGGATGTATGCTGGATTAGTCTGCTTATCACTCATTTTTGGTGGTGATTATTCTTCTAATAAAAAACAAAACCAAAAAAAAATACCAGTGAATAATCAATTACCAATGATTAATTTGTTAAACATAGTTTTCCTCTGGCTTCACAATTACCTGTTTCAATTAAATAAAATAATCACAGCATTATATAATTTCCTGCCAAATTAATCTAAAGTAAAAAGAAATTACTGTAATTTCTCAGTTTTCTTTAGACTAGCTGGACTTTTATCATTCCGAATGGCTCCAAATCTGGAAGTAACCAAGAAAAGAAAAAGCAAAATGTGTCTCTCTCCAGTAGAAAAAGAAAAACCCTCCCAGTGACAAGGCTTGTCAATCTGCTCACGGAAGTTATGGCACCTTCTTATTGGCAGAACACCTAAAGGGCCAGCTGCTCCTCACCAAAGCCAAGAGGTGTGAAAGAAAAAAAGGAAATAAGAAAATAGGCAGATGGTATTCAAGGACGATCATAAAATCCCAATCTAAGTCCTAACTCTACTGCTAGATATCTGTGTGACCTTAGGCAAGTCACTTAAACTCTCTGAGCCTCAGTTTCCTCATCAACAAAATAGGAAAATAATATCTGTCTTCAGGGCTTTAGGGAGATTAAGCCCATGATAGTGTTTGGAACAAACCTCTGACCCAGTGGCACTCAATAAATGTTTTCTGGTTGTTTTGATGACAAATTACTTTTCATTGGAACCCTTTTGGATTTAATTAGGGGTAGAAAGTCATTATAGATAGTAGATAAATTATATAGAGGAGATTGCAGAATACAAGTTGGGAACCCCCTAATGTAAGGGAAGTTGACATTTTAATTTTATTTTATTTTAGCTGTGCCACGCAGCATGCAGGATCTTAGTTCCCTGACCAGGGACTGAACCCATGCCCCCTGCAGTGGAAGCGTGGAGTCTTAGGCACTGGACCACCAGGGAAGTCCCGGAGGCTGATATTTTAAACCAGCTTTGTACTCTTTAAAACAGAGAGGACAAATAAGTTTCATTCTGAGTGGTAACTCAGACTAACTAGTAGTGGATGCCTGAAGTGCTATGGCAGAAAGGATTCTGAAGCTGAGTCCTGAATCCAGGGGCAGGAGGGATGTGATAGATTGCGATGTCCACCCCGACCTCAGAAGAGGAAGTGAAGGCACATGCCATTCCTTATCTTCTATGCACAAAGGACAAACCTGCAATGACTGTGGTAGTCAACTTGACAAGAGAAACTCAGACAAGTAATAATACTTCTTAAACCAAGATTTTAGTTGAGAAACAATTTATTTTAAAAAAACTAACAGAAGTGCCAATACTGGTAAGATCTATGACACTACAGGGACAACTCCTCATGAATATCCTACTTTTCTGACTTCTGCCCTTGAAACTTGAGGGAGAGGTCGGGAATGTATACTCTTTTGGACAGCCCAGGAGCTGACAACACTTTCAACATTTATAAGTTTCATGTCCTTGGAAGGAAACTTTGAGAAACAACAACCCTCTCCCCCGCTCCCTCACTCCCCAAAATACCTACTATTCACAGACAAATCAGTAGTTCAAAGTCCACGGTATTCTCCCACAAAGAACATTCCCAAATACCACTGCCAATACTGGAGTTTTTAGCCTGCAGTTGTTCCAGCAAAGGCCTCTGCTTGTGCCTTCCTGGCCTGCCTGGCAATGTCTGTTGATGCAAGTCTTCAGAGGCTTCACTTTGATGGGAAGATTTAAGAAGTCCTCTTCTACTCCACTGTTTTCTTAATCAACACTTAGCTGCCACAATAAGGGGCTCTCCCTTTTGATGCTAACTGCACTCCCTAATTATAGGTTCATTATCTTTAATAACCTGGCCAAACCTAAAACATACAGAGGAGGGTTCTGTGTCTACAAAGAGTGACACATGCCTCTCCTTTCCAAATTTTATACAGAATTTGATCAAGTGCCTCAGGAATCCCTAGAACAGGGTAGGAATGTGTCCTTCATGAAGTCAAAACCTGGTTAGGGCACTACCTCCTTCGGCCAAGAGTAACAAGAACTGAATTTACCCTCTTGCCTTAAATAACTAGGAAGCTGGAGAAATTATATGAAATCGTGATTTGTTTAGACTTTGAGAAACAACCAGCAAAAGATTCTAATTTCCCTGAAAGAAGGGGAACAAAAGTAAGGCAAGCCCTGTGATTGTCCCACCTTACTACCTGGAAGCAGTTTCCAGGGCACAGGATAGGGAGGAAAGTTCTAAGAGTTCAGGGAGGCCAGGATGGTTATATTTGGGGATAGAAATAGTTGATGTTTCACCAGCCAAAGTGCCCTCGTGACACAGAGGAAGAATCCTCAGAAAGGTGTTGCCTTAGGGGGGATAAACTAACCCTAGACTAAAGATCGTTCTGGACCAAGCTTAATAAACCTTAAAGGCAGGTCTTGAAAAGATCAATCCGATTCCAAGTACCTTAATCAAGCACCAGAACAAACCCAAACACCATGTAAAAGAATATAGTAAAATCTAGCACCCAACAAGCTAAAATTCACAATGTCTGGCATGTAAAAAAAAAAAAAAAATACCAGGCATGCAAAAAGGCAGAAAAATATGACCAATAACAGGAGAAAATACAATCAATAGAAACAGACACAGTCCCCATGTATAATGGTTAGCACTCTGGACCCTGAAACAGACACAGAAATGCCAAGAGATGCTGGAATTATTCAAAAAAGACATTACAACAGCTATCAAAAATACACTCCAGGGACTTCCCTGGTGGTCCAGTGGTAAAGAATCCACCTTCCAATGCAGGGGATGCAGGTTCGATCCCTGGTCAGGGAACTAAGATCCCACATGCCGCGGGGCAACTAAGCCCATGCACCACAACTACTGAGCTCATGTGCCTCAACTAGAGAGCCCACGTGCTCTGGAACCCACGCGCCACAACTACAGAGCCCACGCATCCTGGAGCCTGCACGCCACAACTACAGAAGAGAAAACCCACATGCCACAACTAGAGAGAAGCCCGCATGCCACTACAAGACTCCACATGCCTCAGCTGTGTGCTGCAACTAAGACCCAACGCAGCCAAAAATAAAATAAAAATCTTTAAAAAAATAAAAATAAATAAAATTACAGTCCATATGTTTAAGAAACTAGGAGAAAACCTGAGCATGATCAAGAGAGAACATGAAGATATAAAAAGGACCCAAATGGAACCTCTAGAGATGAGGAATATTATGTCTGAATTGAAAAACACATTAATAGCAGTTTAGACAAAGGTAAATTAGACATAGGAAGGAGACAAAGACAAGAACAAATAGATATCAAATTCTTCCAGAAGCTGAGGGAAATTCTTCCTTTTATTATTATTATTATTATTACTACTACTTATGTTTTGGCCATGCCACTCAGCATGTGGATCTTAATTCCCTGACCAGGGACCGATCCCACGCCCCCTGCATTGGAACCGTGGAGTCTTAACCACTGGACTGCCAGGCAAGTCCCTGAAATTCTTCCTTTTAAGAAGACATAATTCTCTTGGAATTGCCATTAAAGTTTAAGGAGAATAGATTTAATGTTGCAGCAAGGAAGGAATAATCACTGATTGTTTTTTCTAGATTTGATCTTTTTAGGTCTATAAATTGAGATCTTGGTTGAATGTTAGTTCCAAGATAACACTCTTCCATAGAAATATAATGTAGTCACATATTTAAATTTTCTAGTAGCCACATTAAAAATAAAAATAGGTAAAATTTTAGTAATATGTTTTATTCAGTCTAATATATTTGAATATTATAATTTCAATATTGTTAATATAAAATTTTAATATTTTACATTTTTGTACTAAGTCTTTAAAATCCAATGCTTATTTTATACTGAAAATACATCTCAGTCCTGACTAGTCACATTTCAAGGGCACAGTTACCACATGTGTCTAGTGGCTAACATATTGGGCAGCATAAGTCTATGCAGTTGCATTAGTCAGGGTAATACTAGGTGTTGCAACAAACCTAAAAGTCACAGTGGCTTAACACAACCCAAGACTTATTGTAAATTCGGGTTACAGTCCAAGGAGGTTGATTGGGAAAAGAACTCTGCCTCATTCAGGGGCTCAAGCTTCTTTTAGGCAGTGGCTCCGTTGTCTCATTTCTGGAGACTTTCACCAGATTCTCTTTATCCAGCCACCTAATGAGCAAAGAGTAGGGCATGCCACTGAAGGAGCATCAGCTACGGGCACAAACTCTCTTCATAGCAAATCACCATCATACAAGAGCCCAGCCAAACCACATACGCACTTAAGACCTCTGCTTGTATTACATTCACTAACATTCCATTGGCCATACCAACAAGAATGGAAGGAGAAAGGAGAAGGGGAATGAAATATGCTGAACAAAGAACCGTCACATCATGGACGGTTCAATTTGAAAAGTCTCTGGAAAAGGAGAAATTAAAGCTGAGCAACTGGTGTGTTTCCTTCTCCACTGGTAGTGGTAGCCTTGCTGCTCCCATATTCTCCAAGAAAGACAGAGCATAGATTAATAATAAGCAAAAATATGATATGAAAAAACTGATCATTATAGAAAGTGGCTCAAACTTCATTACTAGGGGCATCTTAATGACCTACAATCTTTTTTTGGAAACCCCTCTTTAAACAGTAAAATAAAACATAGATACAGAAAACCACACTATACAAATGGATAACTTAAATTATTTTTTCAAATTTTATTGAAGTATAGTTGATTTACAATGTTGTGTTAATTTCTCCTGTACAGCAAACTGAATCAGTTTTATATATATATATATATATCATATTCTTTTCCATTATGGTTTATCACAGGATATTGAATATACTTCCCTGTGCTATACAGTAGGACCTTGTTGTTTATCTATCCTACATGTAACAGTTTGCATCTGCTAATCCCAAACTGCCAATCCTTCCCTTCCCAAAGCCCCCTCCCCCTTGGCAACCACAAGTCTGTTCTCTGTGTCTGTAGGTCTGTTTCTGTTTCATAGATAAGTTCATTTGTGTCATAGTTTAGATTCCACATATAAGTGACATCATATGGTATTTGTCTTTCTCTTTCTGACTTACTTCATTTAGTATGATAATCTCTAGGTCTATCCGCATTGCTGCAAATGGCATTATTTCATTGTTTTTCATAGCTAAGTAGTATTCCATTGTACATATATACCACATCTTCTTTATCCATTCATCTGTAGGTGGACATTTAGGTTGCTTCCATGTCTTGACTATCGTGAACAGTGTTGCTATGAACACAGGGGTGCATGTATCTTTTCAAATTATAGTTTTGTCTGGGTATATGCCCAGGAGTGGGATTGCTAGATCATATGGCAACTCTATTTTTAGTTTTTTGAGGAACCTCCAGTACTGTTTTCCATAGTGGCTGCACCAATTTACATCCCCACCAACAGTGTAAGAGGGTTCCCTTTTCTCCACACCCTCTCCAGCATTTGTTATTAGTAGACTTTTGAATGACAGCCATTCTCACTGGTGTGAGGTGATACCTCATTGTAGTTTTGATTTGCATTTCTCTAATAATTAGTGATATGAACATCTTTTCATGGGTCTATTAGCCATTTGTATGTCTTCTTTGGAGAAATGCCTATTTAGATCTTCTGCCCATTTTTTCACTTGGGTTGTTTTTTTGTTGTTACTGAATTGTATGAGCTGTTCTTGTATCTTGGAAATTAAGCCCTTGTTGGTTGCATCATTTGAAAATATTTTCTCTCAGTTCGTAGGTTTTCATTTTTTTTTATGGTTTCCTTTGCTATGCAAAAGCTTGTAAGTCTGATTAGGTCCCATTTGTTTATTTTTGCTTTTAACTTAATAAATGATTAGTAAAGGGGAAACTGTTGTAATACCACCCAGGTCAAGAAATAATACTTTGCCAACCACCCAAAAAGCCACTCAGTGGGCCCAATTCCAACCACAATGTCCTCCCTGCCCAAAAGTAACATCACCCAACATTTATTACAATCACTTACTTGCATTTCTTTTAGTTTTAATAACCAACTATGCATCCCTAGACACTATAGTTTAGTCTTGCCCATTTTTAAGAAACTTGGTATGTCTCTTTTAATCCAAAGATTCCATTCCATCTCTTTCTTTTCCTTATCTGTTGAAGGTCTCTAGGGTTTTCCACAGTCTGAATTTTGCTGACTACAAATTTGTGATGCAGTTTAACTTATTCCTGTCTCCTCTGTATTGTGAGTTGCAAGCTGGCAACTTTATCCAGAGACTTAACAAACTCATATTATTCTACCACTTTGGTTAAGATTATAGGTGATCTGTATTCTTTCATTGGGAGGCACAAAACATCTAGTTGCCTTTTTCTGTGGTATTAACAGTCTTTAGTGTTCAATACCTAGGTACATTAATTCACTGAAGATTGCAAAGTATACATATTCTATCATTTGTTTTTCATTTATTAGCAGGAATAGTTTATTAAGAGATGCTTCTCTTTATCTACCATTTGGTTATCCAATGGTTTAATCTCTTCATTTGCTAGTTTTCAACACAATGAATTTATTCCCTACAATCCTCCAACAGTAAGCATTATGAACTCAAGGATTTAAGCATATTTGGATTTCAATGCATACCTACATTGAAGCTCAAATTATCTCATTTTTGGCCACTGGAAGCCTCTCTTTGTTATGACTTTACTGGTCTTTGATAGATTCTTTGTTACCTGATATAAAAGATATTTCAGGCTCATCTCACATACTTTCTGTCCCAGACCTGGAATCAATCATTTCTTTGGGAGGCCTTAGTTTCTTTTAGTGGGAAATAGTGTTATACTTCAGGACCATAATCTGGGCAGTAGGGGTGTGTGTGTGTGTGTGTGTGTGTGTGTGTGTGTGTGTGTGTGTCCTCAACACAAAACGAGAACTACAGAATTTACACACCATCTTCTATATTATATCTGTATTTACTTTCCTCCACTCTGAGAATACTGGTCTCAAGGATACAGACTATGATAAAATTGAAATACCCCATAATTACTCATTTGTTTTATCCCACATTACACAGAGTCTCAGATAATACTACCACAACTGTTACAATTACCAAAAAAATTTTTTGATTTTGCATATGCTTTTTATATTTCCCTCCTTTCTTTCAGTGGTACTGTATCTGCATTGTTAGTGCATATAGCCATTATATATTATACCTTCTCCCTTTTAATTCTCATTTATTGCTAGTTCTACAAATAACCATACATTCAATGCTCACAACCAGTCCTTATGAATCTCATCCTCGGGAAGGGGTTCATAGGAACGATACTCCCTGACTACTTATATGTTGATAGCAGTTTGTTCTCTTTAAACTTGGAGATCAGTTTTACTGAGTGTAAAATCGTTGGTTCACATCTTCCTTTGAGTATCTAAAATATATTATCCTATTTTCTTCTGGTATAAGCATGTGTCAGTCTGATAATAATCTGACTTCTTTATAAGTTTCTTGCTATTTTTTCTTAGATGACTATGGAATTTTTCTATTTTTAAAAGAGTTTAGTAATCTTACTAGAATGTCTTGTCTTGGTGTTTATCAGTTGATAGTCTCAGGTATACAGTGTACTCCCTCTAGGTACAAATTTTTTTTTTTTTTTTTTTGTGGTACACGGGCCTCTCACTGTTGTGGCCTCTCCCGTTGCGGAGCACAGGCTCCAGACGCTCAGGCTCAGCGGCCATGGCTCATGGGCCCAGCCACTCCGTGGCATGTGGGATCTTCCCGGACCGGGGCACGAACCCATGTCCCCTGCATCGGCAGGTGGACTCTCAACCACTGCGCCACCAGGGAAGCCCCAATTTTTTTTTTTTAAATTGTACTTTCAAGAATGTCCCCTTGAGTTACCCTGTTTAGGATTTGTTTTGGTCCTGTGCTTTGGATTTCTTCTTCAGGAGCTCCTATAATCCATATGTTGGACTTTCTTTGCCTATCTTCAATATTTGATACTTTCTCTTGAATATTTACCTCTATTTCATTTTGTTTAAAAATATCCTCAGGATTCCCTGGTGGTGCAGTGGTTGAGAATCCACCTGCCAATGCAGGGGACACAGGTTCAAGCCCTAACCTGGGAAGATCTCACATGCTGCGGAGCAACTAAGCCCAGGCGCCACAACTGCTGAGCCTGTGCTCTACAGCCTGTGAGCCACAACTACTGAGCCCACATGCTACAACCACTGAAGCCTGCATACCTAGGGCCCATGCTCTACAACAAGAGAGGCCACCGCAATGAGAAGCCCATGCACTGCAAAGAAGAGTAGTAACCCCTGCTCACTGCAACTAGAGAAAGCCCGCGCACAGCAATGAAGACCCAATGCAGCCAAAAATAAATAAATAAAATAATTTTTTTTAAATCCTCACTTTCATCCTCTATTTCCTTTATGGCATTATTTTTTGTGTTTATTCACGTTTGTGTTTCTTCTAGTTTAGTTTACAGTTCTGAAATTTTTAATTTTTATTTCTTCCCTAATTTCTGTCACATTTCTGAGTTTATACAGTACTAATATATGCTGTCCGTTCACATCTTAAATCATTTTTAAAATTTCATCTAGCTTGTTCTGAAACAGTAGGTTAACAGTTTTGATCTATTTTGTGAGCATGTTATACTAGTGTGCTTTTATTTTCTGTAGAGATATTATCCCACGTCTTAATATCTCTCTCCCTCTCTCTCTCATAATAAATTTATATGGGAGTTGACCATAGTATTTTTCTGTTGCTTATATTTTTATAAAATTATTTTCCTAAATATTTAGAGACATACTTGAAAATAGCTTTTCTAACTTCACAAAGCTTTCTTTTTTCTGTTTTTTCTATAATGTTAAAAAATATGGCAACTTGCTTTCTGATGTTTTCTGACTGCTAAATTTCCTCTTTTATCTGGACCCTCTCTTTCCTTCATCTTTACTGTCCCCTCTTTTTTCTTTTTTTCCATAATGATGTTAATAAGCTGATATAAGAAACTGGTAAGATTATGATCACATGAACCACTATGTGCATTACCTCATTTCACAGTAACCCTATAAGGTAGGTATTATTATTATCCCCATTATACAGATGAGAACTGGGGCACAGAGTGTTTAAGTAATTTTCCCAAAGGCACAAATTAGTAATTAGTGAAGCCAAGAATTAAAATCTGATGATCCAATTCAATTTGCAAGTTACCTAATGACTTCCACCATACTTTTCCACTCGGACTTGAGAGACCCTCATCTCTCAAATCCTACCACGCTATCATTTTAAGAGCAAACCTAAGCCTGCTAAATTCAAACACTAAGCTGATACTGCCATAGGACCTACAGCTTTTTATATATTCACACAAGATTCCTCCTCTGTACCTACCCAATCTTTCCAAATAATGCCATTACTTACCTCCCACTCAATAGCTAATTACTTTTAATCAATCCCCATTGCAGGAAGGAGTGTGGGGAAAACACAACCAAAATAAAAATCCCACTGAGGAAGCATGGGGTGAGATAGCATCTAAAACTGGGCTTCTCAAACTTCGCTGCATGTTATAATTACCTTTGGAGTTAAAAAATAACTGGAGCCTATGTCTGACCCCTCAGAGAATCTGATTATGGTCTAGGGTATGGGATTTTAAAAAGGTCCCCAGTCTAGTGGATAGCATGGCGATTATACTTAGTAGTATTCATGTTGTATATTTGAAATTTGCTAAGACCTTAAGCGTTCTCACCACACACACACAAAAGTAACTATGTGAAGTGATGGATGTGGTAATTAACTTGATTGTGGTCATCATTTCACAATATATATTAAATCATCATGTTGGACAACTTGAAAAAAATCACACTGCACAACCTAAATATGTACTTTTTTTTTTTTTTGTCAATTGATGCATTTTTTTCCTCACACCACCAAGCAATTCCAATTCTAAGTGGACACACACTGGCTGTCCTACAAATTAACTCAATTCTGACACTATCTACCTGGAGATGGCACCAGATCTTAGAAATTAAAGGCTGTTTCACAGGACTGCCCCACTTCAGACACCAATCACAAGTCCAGGTTGTCACCTATGCTAATGACCCAATGACTATAAACTGGAAGGTCCCACAACCCACTTCTCCGGTTCAATTAATTTGCTAGAGTGGCTCACAGAATTCAGAGAAACACTTACTTACGTTTATCAGTTTATTATAAAGGATATTCATATAAAGGATACAGATGAACAGCCAGATGAAGAGGTACATAGACTGAGAAACAGAAGCGTCCCAAGCACAGGAATTTCTGTCCTCATTAGAACTGGAGTGTGTCCCCTCCCAGGACGTGATGCATTCACCAACACAGAAGCTCATCAAATCCCTTTGTTCAATAGTTTTTTTAGAGCTTAATCTCCAGCCCCCAAACCTTCCCCTTCCTTGAGGTCAGTGGGTAGGGCTGAAAGTTTTAACTGTCTAATCACTTGGTCTCTCTGATGACCAGCCCCTTTCTGAGGCTGTGTGTGGGCTCCACTCCAAAGTCACCTCAATAGCATTAACTCAGGTGTGCTCAAAAAGGCTCCTTATGAGTAACAAAAGACACTCCTATCACTTCTGTAGGTGAAGACTCGTCCAATATTTGGGTTCAAATCATTTCACCTTTCCCATAGCTCACAAAAACTCTTCTATTTAACCCCATCAACCATCAACTAAGATAAAAAAACTAAATTCTTACATCTTGATATCCATCATCAATGAGAACCAGTTTGTTCTAGTCACTGATATTGCCCTTACCTTTATTAAATTATGTGGTAGCAAGTCAGACCAAATGCCTCTCCCTAAGAATATATAAGCCTTGCCTCTGTTCCTATTTGTCACATAATATAAAGGGTGGAGAAGATGTGCAAACAAATTTCTAATTACTTTTCTCTCACTGAAGCACAAATAATCTCTAGACTCTAGTCTCTAACCATTTGGCATAAGTCCTGTCAGACCCCATCAGGGAAAAAACTTCCTAAAGTCAGCCATTTAGTCACATTGGCAACTTAATGTTTTAAGAAAGGAAAAGTATGCATCCACTTAGGAAAACAGTTTAAAATAAGTAGAGGAAATTGATCCCCTCTCTTGGAAAAAAGTCCATAAACTAGCTGCAACCACTTACAAGGACCCATTATTTTTTCAGCATTATAGGTAAACATGTTTGACTCTCCCCACTGGTAGGCCCATCTGCTCTGCATCCAAGCCACAATCTTTAAGTTTTCACAGTTTTCTGGGACTCATTTTTGTGGGTATCCTCCTATCCTGGATCCATAAAGTTTCCCGTGTGATGCAAATGAGACACATTTCCTTTTAAATAACTCCTTTTCCTGTGCTTCATCCCAGAGGGCCAGTTCTTTCCCAACTTTCCTGACACTATTGACATTATTAATGTCAATATAGTTGTCTCTCCCATTATCAGTTCTTACTTTGATAAAGAAGTGATACTAATATAGCTGGTAAATCTGCCTTATCATATTCACTAGCTCCCTATCTTTAACTTCACTGACAAAATGTCTACTGCTTCCTGTCCTAGAACAAGTTCTTCTAGACCAGTAAAACTTCGTGGACATCAAAGTCCCCATTCTCCAAGTCATAACTTCTAGCTGTAATCACATTGCATTTGCAGAGATCTCTTAAATGACATGGCAAATTATCATGGGACTTAGCCTTAAGCTGGTAAGGTTCTCATCAAGTGGTCATATTTTCTCTCTCCTACCTGGTTCAAACTGGCACGAGCTATTTTCACTAGAACGTTTTTCTGCTGACTTATATCTTTAAACCAGATCAGATCACTTTTATTTCTGGGAGAGCCACAGGATCACTAAAATCAATCCCTGGATGTTACGTGGTCTCAGATTACTTATTTTGAGGGGACAGGTCTCTTTAGTCATTCATTCAATAAACTGAGTGACTATCAGGTACCAGGCAAAAGGGACATAAAAATACACACCTGGTTCCTAACCATAAAAAGCTCATGTCTCTCATTATGCACACACATAACGAGTAACTTCCATATAATCATTAACTCCAGTCCATTTGGCTGCAGGCCACCCTTCTTTTTAGTTACTGCAGTGGGTGTGAGGCATTTAAACCTCCTTTACCTTCTGTGGCCCAAAGATGGGGTTTCAAGTCTCAGAACATTTTTTTTGCTACACAGTCTAGCCAACAAGAGGCATCAGTGAGATCCAAATACCATTTCTGATCTAGCTTTGTGTTTCAGGATACACAATACAGAGATGGCCAGGAGACTCAGAGTCTTTGGACACTAAGTCACCACCTGACTTACCGTGTTTCTTGCATCTTGAGGAGAGGAATACAGAAACAAAGCACTCTGCTTTGAATGCTCTGGTCAGGCCAGGATGAAAGCAGGGGATAGGGACAGGCACCTGAGGATCGATCCATGCTCTAACCTGTCGGAAGCCCATAAAGTTTTCTCTGAACATCATATAGAAAGAGCAGTTATCTTTATTTTTAACCAATTAGATGACATTCTTTGGGGCTGTAATGAGTATATTACTCTTTTCATCCCATTCCAATTGCTTCTGCTCTTTTTAGCTAATGCCTATCTAATTACTGAATAGTATTACTTTTATTCAGCTATTTAGATGATAAAGCATATATATAGACCAAAGAACAATATAGATCACTTAATATTTATTACGTTTAAATGATTTTTTTCATATTACAGAATTCAACTCCAAAATAAGGTAATTAATGCCTGGTAAGCTGTTATTCACTTGCATTTTTCCCTCCTAAATTTTGAAAACAAACACCTTAAAAGACATGTGAATCGGTTCAGTGCACTTTTAGTGACTCAAAATCATGAGACAAAGACCACATTTATCCATTAAAAAAAAAAAACTCGATATTTTAAAATATTCATGACATGAACTAAAATAAAGGAACAAATAAAGTACTGCATTTTCACCACAATTGTTTTGGTAGATGACAGAATATTGTCTTGAATAATGCTCCTCTGCAGAGCGTGTGTGGTGCTTGGCATGCTTGGCACATTAGCACTTGGTAACTGCTCGGCCTCCATCTGCAGTTTTTTCAGAAGGACCCTTACTCGGGGGCCCACATTCCCCTGAGACTAATCTGCCTGACTCCACAGGGACTATTCTGGTGGGAGCCTGATCCTTTTTGCTCCACCTGCTCTTAAGGCTTTCCTGTCTTCCCTTCATTCTCCCCAGATTCACACTTGTTGCCACCTGCATTCTCAGCAAAGATGCCCAGCACAGAACTCACACAGCTGAGTCTCCCCCACAATAGCTCTCACTCCAGATGTTGCCCCTTTACTTGACTAAATTATGACTAGAAGGTAAAGAGACGATCTGCCCACAAAAACTGTTCTTCCTACTTCATAATCACATCTCCTACAATGCAAAAAAGGTTGGTGATGCCTGATCTAGAACTTAAAACATTAGTTTAGGTAGAATATACACTGCTCTAAAGTTCTTTAAAATCTACTCTTTCCTATTACTGTTTGTTTTTAAAAACCATAAAAATATAAAAATGTAAACATTCTACTAAACATTTCAGTAGAAACTGTTACCCTACTTTCTATGTAGTGGGTTTGGAAAGAACAAAAGTGACACCATGTTCCCCTTGGCAGACCCCAAATCATGCTCCCAGCCCTAACCTACCATTACACATTTCCCACCATTAGACAGAGCTGTAGGCCAAGCACGTCTCTCATGAAAACTGCTACTGTCACCCATGAACACCCTGTAACAAAGCAGCACAGTAGCTCACTGTAATCTCTCCCAGCTAGCTGTCCATCTGCTTGCTGGGCACCTTACATCCACTGCTCCACACCCAGCCTTGGTGACCATGCAAACACATGGAAGCAGGGACACAAAAACCAGAAGCACCTCTTCTGCCACACTCTACATTCCTTCGCAAAGTGAGAGGGCACTTCCTATCTCTTTGTCAGAGTATCAGCAGAACCAGGTAGGGTGGGAGGGTGCTGCTGACAGACGCAGGAATAAAGAGAAGGCTGATGAGTCCAGCCACCAGTGTCCACCACTCCCCCATCATTCACATTCCCTTCATCATGACACTGCTGGGAGCTTGAGGATGAATCTGATCTTCTATTCAAAAGAAGAAACCTACTCAGGAAATTCTAGCCACTTCTCATTGCTCTTGCAGCAAGGTTTCACTGTATGTTTTTCAAAAGCATGAAATTAACGTGTTTTTTTTTTTATCAGTAACTTATAAATTAATTTTTTTTAATGCTGCTTTTGTTTTTAGGGAGAGATATGCTAAACACAAATGACTAATGAACTCTATCAGCTTTGGGGAATCTCCTCAGCATCTTTATCAGCTATGATTAATAATGAGATAACCTAAAACCACAATTCCACACCCGGGTGATAAACAGTACCAATTAACCAGAGTATTAACTGCAATGACTTAAAAGTATATTACCTGAATAGTTTCCATGGTGAAGTATCAGAAAAAGTGAAATAATAAATATTTTCCACAGCACCATAAGGTTTTATAAAATACTATTTCAGTTTTTAACATTAATGTATAATCTCAAGATTCTGGTCTATCATTCATATTAGGCTTAACCTCTTTTCTGACAAAGGCCATATATATAGGCACAACTATAACATAAAAATCATATATTTTACTGAAGAACCTGTATGGTATACTTAGACAGTCACTCTTCTGGTTGTATCCATTGAGTACTAGTGGATTCAAAGCCCAGGAAAGATGGTTTTGCCATTTATACTCTAATCACAAATTTTAATTTGCCAAAAAAAAAAAAACCCAAGTGGAAACTAAGATATTTGCCATAACTGAAAAGTCCTTTTATAGCTGTTTGCTTTAGTACTGTGTGCTCTTACAGATTTTGTTTCTATACAATATTTTGTAAATGTCTCTGAGTTTGTAAAACAAGAATACAGTGATTCATTTTGAATTTTAAAAATAAATGCAAGTGGAAAACAACTTTTATAGCCTAACTGTCTGTAATTATGTGTAACAAGTTACCTATAATAAAAACTGTACCGGGCTTCCCTGGTGGCGCAGTGGTTGAGAGTCCGCCTGCCGATGCAGGGGACACAGGTTCGTGCCCCGGTCTGGGAGGATCCCACATGCCGCGGAGCGGCTGGGCCCGTGAGCCATGGCCGCTGAGCCTGCGTGTCTGGAGCCTGTGCTCCGCAACGGGAGAGGCCACAACGGTGAGAGGCCCGCGTACCACAAAAAAAAAGAAAAAAAAAAAAAAAAACTGTACCACAGGTTGGATCCCCCCAATATCCAACATGCTCATGGATCTCCTGAACTATTAGTGTGTGCTGTGTCAACTTAGTTCAATACTGATCTAAGCAAAACATTATTGAAAGTAATGACTTACCTACCAAATAGCATACATTGCATTCCAAAGCCAAATTTGAATTCGATTTGGGATTATTAAGTCCATGTCTCCCCTCCACTAATGCAGAGAACTGAGACTTGGCTTTACTATACATCAGGCAGCACTAGAGTAAATCTGCTATAAAATTATTTATAACAAAATAAATATTTTCAGTCCCTCTACACTAAGTGATATATAAATCATTAGCAGTTTATAACATTAGCTTAGGTCACTGTTTTAGGACCCAAACATACTGTACAATCCTGAGTAAAAGGTTAGGGGTACAGTTTCTTGGGGATCCTTCTTGATCAGGAATCATAAAGAAAACACATAAAACCACACTTATAATAATCCCCATTTTCATTAGAAGTACCATGAGTCCTTTTTACTTTGGTAAATTAGTTTATCTATGTAAACAATTTATTTTGAGGGAGTAAAATATAAGCAGAGCTTCTGCTAGGATCCTTCCATCACCTTTTGACACTGATATAGTAAATAATCAGGAAGAGTAGAGCAGGAGGATCTGAACCACAGGGCTAACATGTCACCATGAACTCGGAAATGCAGCAAGCAGGGGATGGATGGGAGCAGCTGACAGGCCAACAGCCCTTCATTGCCTACAGCAAAACAAAGTGAGAAATTCTTTAATACAAAAAGACTTCAACAGACATTTCTACAAAGAAGATATACAAATGGTCAATAAGCACATGAAAAGATATTCAACATCACTGATCATTAAGGAAATGCAAATCAAAATTAAAGTGAGATACTAGTTCATACCTATTAAGATGGTGATTATCAAAATAAATAAATAAATAAATAAATGTTGGTGAGGATGTGAAGTAACTGCAACCCCTGTGCATTGCTGAATGTAAACGGTGCAGTTGCTGTGGAAAACAACACGACAGTTTCTCCAAAAATTAAATATAGAATTACCATATGACTCAGCAATTCTACTTCTGGGTATCTAACCAAAAGAACTGAAAGCAGGGACTCAAACACAGATTTATTTGTACACCCATGTTCAAAGCAGCGTTATTCACAATAGCCAAAAGGTGGAAGCAACCCCAGTGTCCGTCAAAAGATTAATGGATAAACAAATGTGGTATATTCGTAAAATGGAACAATATTCAGGCTTAAAAAGGAAGGAAATTTTGACACATAATATAGATGAACCTTGAAGACATTATGATAAGTGAAATAAGCCAGTCACAAAAGGACAAATATTGTATGATTCTACTTAGATGAGGTAACTAGAGTAGTCAAATTCATAGAGACAGAAAATAGAATGGTGGTTGCGAAAGGCTGGAGAGGGAGGGGCAATGGGGAGTTAGTGTTTAATGGGTACAGTTTTAGTTAGGAAAGAGGAAAAAGTTCTGGAGATGATGGTGGCAATGGCTGCACAACATGAATGTATTTAATGCCACTAATCTGTACATTTAAAAATGGTTAAAATGGTAAATTTCGTTATGTATATTTTACCACACAAAAAAATTCTTTAATAAAGTCTGAACAACACACTTATCTGAAAGATACTCATAACATGAAATACAGCTCTAAGAAATCTGACACTTCTAAGAGTTGATTTGCTATCTGATTGTAAGAAAGCCCCTATAAACACAAGATTGCCTTTTTAGAACACTACAAACCTATAATGTCAACAACATGAAGTCTTAGTTCCTGTTGCAGGGCCTTTAAGGTAGAAGGCAGAGCAGCTTGTGATTCTGACATCTTCACATTTTGTTTCACATCATTTGCGAAGGATAACCAGAGTTTACCAAAGTCTTCAGTCGAGATTTTTAATGGCCTGAAAATAATTTTTAAAATTAGATTTATGTCCATTAAGAATGAAACGATTCTAAACAGACAAATACATTTCAAATGACTCATGGGAATAAAAAAAATCACTGTAAATGTAAATCCCACAAAATCTATGTTTTTTAAACCAAATATGATTAGCTTACCATTATCCTCCAACCTGAAGAAAATGCTGAAAGCAAATGTTATTAAAGAACAAATGTCTTTTCAATAAATCACCCAGTTCTCTCTTTTTCTGAGTATTAGTCATTACAGTAAAATTTCACCAAGTAATTTCATGAATCATTCAAATATAAAACTTTTCTTTCATGTATACTTTAGATTTGGGGATGAGATACTCTATCAAAGTCATGTACAAGAGTAAGAATACAAAGAGTTAGCACCTTAAGCAAACTGGACCAACAGAAAGGATTTTAATAAATGTATTTTTTAAATGGTTCAGGTAATTGAAGATCAAATAGTTAACCATGGGGTATCTCTGAGAGGAATTACAGGAAATTTTTATATTCTACTTATATTTTTCTATAGCATTTAAATCTTTATAACTATGTATTGAATTTATAATTAGGAAAAATATTTTTTTAAGATACAGAGGATTTTATTAATAAGCACAGAACGAACCGTCTGTGTCATATATGTTGTGCTTCTTCAGGTTACTAATGCTCACCATGGGACATACCTTCATAGTCACAGAATGTAAGTTTTTTGAAGGCTAGATTCTATCTTTTCAGCACCACAGGTATAAATAAATACTCTGACAGATTTATAAACATGTTCTTACTAAAAGACTTTAAAGAATGGGCAAAAATTATAGTAGTCTAACACAGGTAGATGTGTGAAGGTTAAAAAAAATTTTTTACAGATATTCATTGGTATTCTGCATTATTGGTTCAGGCAGGCTTCATTTTTAAAAATGTTTGAATACAGTATAATATATTCATAATACTAAATAAGAGCAGAAGGGTTAAAAGGTTGTTTTCAATTATTTGGGTAACTGCACAATGCTAGTAAAATACTAAATACTGTATGTCTAATAAAAGTTTAGTAACTTTGTTGAGCCATTTTCTTGCAGATCTCTAAAACTTTAATGAACAGACTTTACGAAAGAATTAATCAAATAAATGAAACACAAATGAAAAAAACTTTAAAAGCTTTTTAAAAAGTCAGGCAGAATCTTTGAAATTATTTCAGTTTAAACATTACTTTAATATTACTTTCTCCCGGAAGTTCTCCAAGATCACCAGCCAACTCGAACCTATATCAGGTGCCACACCATAATGGCCCATCATATCATTTACTTCCTGTTCATAGCACAATTCACAATTATACATGCATTTATGTGATTGTTCGATGTCTCCTCCCTAGACTGAACACTCCCTAAACGCAGGGGTATGTGTAGTTTTGAGTTGTTACACTCCCTAGCACCTAGTACAGTGCTCTGTCCAGAGAAGAGGCCTAACAAATATTTGCTGAATGAAGGAATAACTTGAATTAATATTCTAAAAAATATTTACCTAATGAAATCTAATAGTGATAAGTTTACTGAAAATTCGAGCTGAACAGAATGAGTATCCATCACTTGATAATTTATAAAACCAGAAAGATTCCCTTCTGTAAAAGGTTTTTCCATCTGCACACTGTATTGAAAGTTTTTGGTGCTTTCTGCTTCTATTACAGGCAAGCAGCATCCAGGTTGCTCAGTGATCTGTAAATAAAAGTAATGTAAGTATTGAAGAAGGGATCAATACAGGCTATCATATGAATAACTATTTTCTATTTAATTGAAGTGGTACAAAAGCATACAATTGTGAGATGTTAATAACAAGCCACACCATGAAGATAAATGACAACTTCACTTGAGAAAAATTCACTAGCACAGACAATTAAGAAATAATAATACATACGTCAGAATTATGTAACAAATGGTATTACAATGAAAATGTCTGTATGGTTTAACAACAACAAAAAACAGATTAAACTCTAGTCATGTGTCTCTCAATACTAGCTAGTACCAGTTTTTTTTTTTAATTAATTTATTTATTTTTGGCTGCATCAGGTCTTAGCTGTGGCATGCAGGATCTTCACTGAGGTATGTGGGATCGTTGAGGCATGCGGGATCTTTCACTGCGGCATGCAGGCTCTTCGCTGTGGTGCATGGGCTTCTCTCTAGCTGTGGTGCACAGGCTCCAGGGCGTGCGGGCTCTATAGTTTGCTGCACGCGGGCTCTTGTTGAGTCACATGAGCTCAGTAGTTGTGGTGCGCAGGTTTAGTTGCCCTGGGGCATGTGGGATCTTAGTTCCTGGACCAGGGATCGAACCTGTGTCCCTACATTGGAAGGTGGATTCTTTACCACTTGACCACCAGGGAAGTCCCTAGCACCAAATTTTTAAAGCTAGAAGAGTGCAAAAAAAAAAAATCTTTCCCTCTCATTCTCCACCCTTACTCAAGCTCTGGTGGTAAAGCTCAGACAACTGAATTGGGTTTTGTGTTTTTAAGTTCCACAGGTGATTCTAATGCACATCTACAGTCAGGAACTTCTGCCCAGGTCAGGCCCAGGTAGTATCCCATTCAATATATTCTAGCTCATAGAATAAATTGGGTCAGTTTTCTCAGTCTTCCCCAATACATCTTTATTATGTTTCCTTGTTGAATAAATTTTTCAACATTGAATAAATTTTGAATAAATATTTGAATAATTTTTTAATAAATTTTTTGAATAAATTTTTCCTACTTAAAATAATAAAACAATCTGTCACACCTTTCACTGTTTTTGCTAAAGAGGAAAGAAGGATGTGGGAGAAATTTACAAGCCATCAGATGAGTCAACAGCAGAAACACTAAGTAATGTTTCTTACACTAAGAAACATTAAGTAATTCATTGTCTTACCTTGAAATTTTCTGCAGGAGCAATTTCTAAGTTAGCACTTTTCAGTTCTGAAGCACTCTTATTAAAAACTGACCAGACCATCAACAAACACTCATCTTTCCAAATTTTGTAAGAAGACACTGATATGGTTTCATTATTACAGACCTCCATAAGATCTGAATGCATGTGTTCAGTAGTTTCTTCCAACAAAGAAGCAGCTAAAGATATTTCATTGGCAACTGAGGCTGCAGTGGACTGAGGAGGGTGAAAAACTTCCATGTTGTTATCAGCAAACAAAGAGGGTGTAGACAGCCTGCAATTTGAGATTTTCTCAACCAAGGGCAGTTCTGTGAGTGACTCAGAATCTAAAAGTTCTGAATTAAGAGAAAATTTCTTTACTTCTTTGTCTCCTCTATCCTGCAAATGATCCAAATAATAGTCTTCTTCATAAGTCACATTTGATGAAGAACTAAAGGAAGAACAGGTCATATTTTGAGCAGTGGTTGTTTGCCCGCTTTTGGTTTCCTTGACTTTTGATTTCCTTCTGAACTTGTGAGAAAGGGTATCTGCTTTTCCTAGCTGCAAAGATAAAACATAATAATAGAAAAAGAAACCATTCTACTAAGTCACGAGTTTTAAACTTTTTTTTTATAATTTCAAATGAGCAATGTACTAACTTGCTAAGGTTCTACCTATAAAGCATAGATTAACAAAAATTCAGAGATGAATAAAATGTTAAGCCCTAAAATTCTGACAGCTACATAACTTTGAACTAGTAAGCTAAATCTATTTCTCACTAGAAACACATAAAATCAGAAAAAGAAATAACGTCAAAAAGTCAATCATGAACAATTCTAAAAACTTGTTAGACTTAAGAAAACTAGAGTACAGAACTGCACAAATTAAAAACAGTGAGAAAGCTAGCCATTTTTTGAGTTTCCAGAGTTGTCCTGTAGAAGCTAAGATACCCTCAAATACAGGGATGGGTCAAACTTTGGTTCAGTAATCTATAATAATCCTGTTTTCATGACCTGTGAGTCGATAAACAGGGAAGAAAAACTGACTTCACCTCAAGAATCAGCTAGTGTGGCTTACTAGAACACACGGCAGGAAAGAATTCTAAAAGTAACTAGGGATGTTTGGTACAGACTCAGGAGATGGGAACAGCAAACTTGTGATTCTTGCACTAAGCCTCCCAAGGAAATGTCTGCGAATCCATCTAAGAAGAGTGATGGCTCAAGTGCCCCCTTGCCTCACAAAGTTCTATGTAGAATCAGTGCAGCAGACTGGGTCTACTTTAAGTTCATCCTCCTGGAGGCTTTAACACTCAGTGGCCATCTTTCACACGATTCTAGTTAACCAGAATTCTAGCTCTCTTCCAAGTCTCAGCAGCTAAGTTTGTCTCTTACCTTTCAATTCAGAAGCCAAAAAACAAGAACTAACATTATATTAACACAAAAATGAAAACAAGTTGGGGGACTTCCCTGGAGGTCCAGTGGTTAAGACTCTGCACTCCAGGTTTGATCCCTGGTTGGGGAACTAAGATCCCACATACCGCAACTAAGCCCATGTGCCACAACTACTGAGCCCACGTGCTCTAGAGCCTGTATAATGCAACTAGAGAGCCCGCACGCCACAACTAGAGAAGACCCATTGCAGCCAAAATTAATTAATTAATTAATTTTAAAAGTAGGGGGTTTCGGGGGGAGGAGGACTTCCATTTCCAGTAGCCATGGGACTCGAATTAGATGTACATTAGACTGCTCAATATTGTTCCTCAGGTCACTGATGCTCTGGGTTGTTTTTTGTTTTGTCTTTTCTTTCTCTCTCTGTTTGATTTTGGATAGTTTCTATTACTTTGTCTTCAAGTGTATGATCTTTACTTTTTAAAATATTTATTTATTTATTTATTTGGACGTGCTGCATCTTAGCTGTGGCACACGGGATCTTCATTGCAGCATGTGGGATCTTTTAGTTGCAGCATGCAGGATCTTTAGTTGCGGCACACGGGATCTTTAGTTGTAGGATGTAGGATCTAGTTCCCTGACCAGGGATCAAACCCGGGCCCCCTGCATTGAGAGTGTGGAGTCTTAACCACTGGACCACCAGGGAAGTCCCCGATCTTTTCTTCTGCACTGTCCAATCTGCTGTTAGTTAGAATTAACACAAGCCAGAAGACACCAGACAGACATCTTTGTTAAATTACTTAAAGAAAAGAAACAGTCGGTTTCCTCAGAGCTGGAACTCCCAGCTCGGGGTCTCTTAACTCCGCCGTCACGGAACTGCCCTGGAGCGCGAGGGGAGGGCGGCCTCACTGAGGCTACTGGCTCTGGAGGGGTCCCAGTGGCCAAAGCCGCAACAGTCGTGGGGACAGCGGGCCGGCCAGGTGGATGAAAGACTCTTGGTGCTGCAGCCAGGAGTCAGTGCTGTGCCTCTGAGGTGCGAGAGCCAACTTCAGGACACTGATCCACAAGAGACCTCCCAGCTCCACGTAATACCAAATGGCAAAATCTCCCAGAGATCTCCATCTCAACACCAACACCCAGCTTCACTCAACGACCAGCAAGCTACAGTGCTGGACACCCTATGCCAAACAACTAGCAAGACAGGAACACAACCCCACCTATTAGCAGAGAGGCTGCCTAAAATCATAATAAGGCCACAGACACCCCAAAACACACCACCAGACATGGACCTGGCCACCAGAAAGACAAGATCCAGCCTCATCCACCACAACACAGGCACTAGTCCCCTCCACCAGGAAGCCTACACAACCCACTGAACCAACTTTAAGCCACTGGGGACAGACACCAAAAACAACAGGAACTACGAACCTGCAGCCTGCAAAAAGGAGACCCCAAACACATTAAGGTAAGCAAAAGGAGAAGACAGAAAAACACACAGCAGATGAAGGAACAAGGTAAAAACCCACCAGGCCTAACAAATGAAGAGGAAATAAGCAGTCTACCTGAAAAAGAATTCAGAATAATGATAGTGAAGATGATCCAAAATCTTGTAAATAGAAGAGAGAAAACGCAAGAAACATTTAACAAGGACCTAGAAGAACTAAAGAGGAAACAAGCAACAATGAACAACACAATAAATGAAATTAAAAATACTCTAGAAGGGATCAATAGCAGAATAACTGAGGCAGAAGAACGGATAAGTGACCTGGAAGATAAAATAGTGGAAATAACTAATGCAGAGCAGAATAAAGAAAAAAGAATGAAAAGAACTGAGGACAGTCTCAGAGACCTCTGGGACAACATTAAACGCACCAACATTCAAATTATAGGGGTCCCAGAAGAAGAAGAGAAAAACAAAGGGACTGAGAAAATATTTGAAGAGATTATAGCTGAAAACTTCCCTAATATGGGAAAGGAAATAGTTAATCAAGCCCAGGAAGCACAGAGAGTCCCATACAGGATAAATCCAACGAGAAATATGCCAAGACACATATTAATCAAACTGTCAAAAATTAAATACAAAGAAAACATATTAAAAGCAGCAAGGGAAAAACAACAAATAACACACAAGGGAATCCCCATAAGGTTAACAGCTGATATTTCAGCAGAAACTCTCCAAGCCAGAAGGGACTGGCAGGACATATTTAAAGTGATGAAGGAGAAAAACCTACAACCAAGATTACTCTACCCAGCAAGGATCTCATTCAGATTTGATGGAGAAATTAAAACCTTTACAGACAAGCAAAAGCTGAGAGAGTTCAGCACCACCAAACCAGCTTTACAACAAATGCTAAAGGAACTTCTCTAGGCAAGAAACACAAGAAAAAGAAAAGACCTACAATAACAAACCCAATACAATTAAGAAAATGGGAATAGGAACATACATATTGATAATTACCTTAAATGTAAATGGACTAAAAGCTCCCACCAAAAGACACAAACTGGCTGAATGGATACAAAACCAAGACCCATATATATGCTGTCCACAAGAGACCCACTTCACACCTAGGGACACATACAGACTGAAAGTGAGGGGATGGAAAAAGATATTCCATGCAAATGGAAATCAAAAGAAAGCTGGATCAGCAACTCTCATATCAGACAAAATAGACTTTAAAGCAAAGACTATTACAAGAGAAAAAGAAGGACACTACATAATGATCAAGGGATCAATCCAAGAAGAAGAAATAACAATTGTAAATATTTATGCACCCAACATAGGAGCACCTTAATACATAAGGCAAATACTAACAGCCATTAAAGGAGAAATCGACAGTAACACATTCATAGTAGGGTACTTTAACACCCCACTTTCACCAATGGACAGATCATCCAAAATGAAAATAAATAAGGAAACACAAGCTTTAAACGATACATTAAACAAGGTGGACTTAATTGATATTTATAGGACATTCCATCCAAAATCAACAGAATACACATTTTTCTCAAGTGCTCATGGAACATTCTCCAGGATAGATCATATCCTGGATCACAAATCAAGCCTTGGTAAATTTAAGAAAATTGAAATTGTATCAGGTATCTTTTCTGACCACAATGCTATGAGACTAGATATCAATTACAGGAAAAGATCTGTAAAAATTACAAACACATGGAGGCTAAACAATACACTACTTAATAACAAAGTGATCACTGAAGAAATCAAGGAGGAAATCAAAAAATACCTAGAAACAAATGACAATGGAGACATGACGACCCAAAACCTACGGGATGCAGCAAAAGCAGTTCTAAGAGGGAAGTTTATAGCAATACAATCCTACCTTAAGAAACAGGAAACATCTCGAATAAACAACCTAACCTTGCACCTAAAGCAATCAGAGAAAGAAGAACAAAAAAAACCCAAAGTTAGCAGAAGGAAGGAAATCATAATGATCAGATCAAAAATAAATGAAACAGAAATGAAGGAAACAATAGCAAAGATCAATAAAACTAAAAGCTGGTTCTTTGAGAAGATAAACAAAATTGATAAACCATTAGGCAGACTCATCAAGAAAAAAAGGAAGAAGACTCAAATCAATAGAATTAGAAATGAAAAAGGAGAAGTAACAACTGACACTGCAGAAATACAAAAGATCATGAGAGATTACTACAAGCAACTCTATGCCAATAAAACGGACAACCTGGAAGAAATGGACAAATTCTTAGAAAAGCACAACCTGCCAAGACTGAATCACGAAGAAATAGAAAATATGAACAGAACAATCACAAGTAATGAAATTGAAACTATGACTAAAAATCTTCCAACAAACAAAAGCCCAGGACCAGATGGCTTCACAGGCGAATTCTATCAAATATTTAGAGAAGAGCTAACAGCTATCCTTCTCAAAGTCTTCCAAAATATAGCAGAGGGAGGAACACTCCCAAACTCATTCTACGAGGTCACCATCACCCTGATTCCCAAACCAGACAAAGATGTCACAAAGAAAGAAAACTACAGGCCAATATCACTGATGAACATAGATGCCAAAATGCTCAACAAAACAATAGCAAACAGAATCCAACAGCACATTAAAAGGATCATACACCATGATCAAGTGGGGTTTATTCCAGGAATGCAAGGATTCTTCAATATACACAAATCAATCAATGTGATACACCATATTAACAAATTGAAGGAGAAAAACCATATGATCATCTCAATAGATGCAGAGAAAGCTTTCAACAAAATTCAACACCCATTTATAATAAAAACCCTGCAGAAAGTAGGCATAGAGGGAACTTTCCTCCACATAGTAAAGGCCATATATGACAAACCCACAGCCAACATCATCCTCAATGGTGAAAAACTGAAAAAATTCCCACTAAGATCAGGAACAAGACAAGGTTGCCCACTCTCACCACTCTTATTCAACATAGTTTTGGAAGTTTTAGCCACAGCAATCAGAGAAGAAAAGGAAATAAAAGGAATCCAAATCAGAAAAGAAAAAATAAAGCTGTCACTGTATGCAGATGACATGATACTATAATAGAGAATCCTGAAGATGCTACCAGAAAACTACTAGAAATAATCAATGAATTTGTAGCAGTAAAGTAGCAGGATACAAAATTAATGCACAGAAATCTCTTGCATTCCTATACACTAATGATGAAAAATCTGAAAGTGAAATTAAGAAAACACTCCCATTTACCATTGCAACAAAAAGAATAAAATATCTAGGAATAAACCTACCTAAGGAGACTAAAGACCTGTATGCAGAAAATTATAAGACACTGATGAAAGAAATTAAAGATGATACAAATAGATGGAGAGATATACCATGTTCTTGGATTGGAAGAATCAACATTGTGAAAGTGACTATACTACCCAAAGCAATCTACAGATTCAATGCAATCCTTATCAAACTACCACTGGCATTTTTCACAGAACTAGAACAAAAAATTTCACAGTTTGTATGGAAACACAAAAGACCCTGAATAGCCAAAGCAATCTTGAGAACGAAAAACGGAGCTGGAGGAATCAGGCTCCCTGACTTCAGACTATACTACAAAGCTACAGTAATCAAGACAGTATGGGACTGGCACAAAAACAGAAATACAGATCATGGAACAGGATAGAAAGCCCAGAGATAAACCCACACACACATGGTAACCTTATCTTTGATAAAGGAGGCAGGAATGTACAATGGAGAAAAGACAGCCTCTTCAATAAGTGATGCTGGGAAAACTGGACAGGTACATGTAATAGTATGAGATTAGAACACTCCCTAACACCATACACAAAATAAGCTCAAAATGGATTAAAGACCTAAATGTAAGGCCAGAAACTATCAAACTCTTAGAGGAAAACATAGGCAGAACACTCTATGACATAAATCACAGCAAGATCCTTTTTGACCCACCTCCTAGAGAAATGGAAATAAAAACAAAAATAAACCAATGGGACCTAATGAAACTTCAAAGCTTTTGCACAGCAAAGGAAACCATAAACAAGACCAAAAGACAACCCTCAGAATGGGAGAAAATATTTGCAAATGAAGCAACTGACAAAGGATTAATCTCCAAAATTTATAAGCAGCTCATGCAGCTCAATAACAAAAAAACCAACAACCCGATCCAAAAATGGGCAAAGACCTAAATAGACATTTCTCCAAAGAAGATATACAGATTGCCAACAAACACATGAAAGAATGCTCAACATCATTAATCATTAGAGAAATGCAAATCAAAACTACAATGAGATATCATCTCACACCAGTCAAAATGGCCAACATCAAAAAATCTAGAAACAATAAATGCTGGAGAGGGTGTGGAGAAAAGGGAACCCTCTTGCATTGCTGGTGGGAATGTGAATTGGTACAGCCACTATGGAGAACAGTTTGGAGGTTCCTTAAAAAACTACAAATAGAACTACCAGATGACCCAGCAATCCCACTACTGGGCATATACCCTGAGAAAACCATAATTCAAAAAGAGTCATGTACCAAAATGTTCACTGCAGCTCTATTTACAATAGCCAGGAGATGGAAGCAACCTAAGTGTCCATCATCGGATGAATGGATAAAGAAGATGTGGCACATATATACAATGGAATATTACTTAGCCATAAAAAGAAACGAAATTGAGTTATCTGTAGTGAGGTGGATGGACCTAGAGTCTGTCATACAGAGTGAAGTAAGTCAGAAAGAGAAAGACAAATACCATATGCTAACACATATATATGGAATCTAAGAAAAAAAAATGTCATGAAGAACCTAAGGGTAAGACGGGAATACAGACACAGACCCTACTAGAGGATGGACTTGAGGATATGGGGAGGGGGATGGGTAAGCTGTGACAAAGTGAGAGAGTGGCATGGTCATATATACAGTACCAAACGTAAAACAGACAGCTAGTGGAAAGCAGCCGCATAGCACAGGGAGATCAGCTCGGTGGTTTGTGACCACCTAGATGGGTGGGATAGGGAGGGTGGGAGACGCAAAAGGGAAGAGATATGGGAACATATATATATGTATAACTGATTCACTTTGTTATAAAGCAGAAACTAACACACCATTGTAAAGCAATTATACTCCAATGAAGATGTAAAAAAAAAAAAAAAGAAACAGTCAACCTCAGGTTCACAGCCCCGAGAAAATACTTTTTTAAATGATGGTGAAATAAAAGGCAAAGATGGGAAGAAAAAAAAAAAACCTTAACCCCTACAGTGAACTATGTAAAAAAATTAACTGAAAATGGACCACAGACCTAAAAGCTAGTTAAAATGAAATACCCAATACAGCCTAGATCTATGTAACTGAGAACTTTAAACACTAGGAAAGTCAGAAGAGAATAGGATTGCTAGAGAAAAGCAGCCATGCAGAAGGACTTATGATACAGATGAAGCATATCCAGTGCCAATCCTGTCTGCTTTGCCCGAGTGAGAGAGGAAAAGTTGTGGATGAGGGGTAAGAGAATACATGCTAATTTAATGTAATTATTTGCTTCCCCTCCTTTCTGCAAGGTGCCATCTGAGTTATAGCTCCTCACAGAATTCATGGCCTCATAAAACAGGGAAATAACCTCTTTTTTTTTTTTTCAACTATTCTAGTGATAGCTGAGGAGAAAAGAAAAATGTAAAGGGGTAACCCAAAAAGGATTTAACCTAACTTAAATAGAAAAACATCCTAATTACATTTCTGATTTCAAGCCCACCACAAAAAAGTCTGGTAATTAATTTATCACCCTGAATGTTGTCCAGAGAAATACTCTAAGTGAAAGCTATGCACTTTGTTGAGAAGGCAGGAATCCTTCAACACCAGCAATGAGGTTCACAAATCAGGGCTCCATAAGCCTGGATGCACTCTGAACTTGATGCACTCTGACCACTGAGAACTTGCCCTATCAGTGCCAGATCATTCTCTGGTACTCTCAGCACGGCCTGCTGGAACAGCTTAAAGACCCAAAATCAGTCACTCTGCTGCTGAACTACAAATGCTGACTGAAACAGCATTAAGATACTTATTAATACTTTTAGGCTGAATTTGCTTTTTCTTAGAAATGAATATCAAGTGAAAAAAGTGGGGTCTGGAAAAGAAAGAGATACAGGCAAAGAGTGTAGCCTAGAGACTGGCCTAGTGTTGACAGAGATGAAGGGAAATTCCACCAAGGGAAATGGAGGATGAAAGAATTGTGATGATGTAAAACTGAAGAAAATATAGCTCTAATCACAGTTTTGCACTAGGTGGGATCATCTGCCCACCAAACAGGAAATTGCATGTGGAATTCTCAGATACTCAAAAATAGCACTTGTCCTTCACTCCAGTTTTATATTTTTTTACTAAGAGAATAATATATCAGCATAAAAAGTTTTGAAAATAATCATCATAATGTCTGAATCTAATTTTCATTTTTGTATAATTCCTTTCAACCTCAATATACTTTTACCTTAACAGTTTTAAGCAAGGTATAAGTAAAACTTCATATTCTGCTTTTTTTGCTTAATAAGTATTAATTTTACAATGCAATATTTATCATTTTTAATGACGAAGTAATAATCAGAGCTAATATAATTTATGTACCAATTCTCCTGTTAGGATATCAAAATTGATTCCTCTTTTTCACTATTAAAAATACCATTTTAAGAAGTACTTTTTCCATAGACATATCAATATTGTTGAACTATTACTATTGGTAATATTTCCATCAAGTCCCCTTTCCACTGAGACCTGTCCTCTCTACCAATGGGGGTGAGAATACACATGGTCATATTTTTAACTTAATTTGGACCCAGACTCTTGCCCCAGCTGACTGGACTAAAGAGAATACCTGACTGAAGCTGAGCCAATTAGATTTTCTCTTTCAGGAATATAAAAGGTATGTCACTGGTGGCTCTGGAGCTGGGGAAGCCATTCCTACCATGTGTATAGATAACAGTCACGAGCTTTTGTAGGGCCAGTTTTTTTGTTCAAAACAGGGAACACAGATTCTCAAAGGAATATAACTGACTACTTACCAAATTGATTGTACTTTCTGATCCTAGCCCAACAAATAATGATGATGCCAGCAGCTGCTTTTCTTTCTCTTCTTTAGATTGGGTAAGGGCTTGAGATTGATCGTTTTTTGTTATAATTTGATCTACATTCTCCATTATTATATTCTCTTGAGGGACTGGCAGAGCTTCTGTTTCATCACCAGTTTTGCTTTCCTTCTTGGGAAGATAGCCCTCTTTCCCCCACAATTTCTTTATACCTTCCAGCTTCAAGCTATTTGTCCTAAGGAGATTGATAATGAAATCAAGTCAATTTAAATAATTGCTAAATAGTTACCTTCTTGAGGCGTTTTTAAAAACACATCATTGTCATGACCTTTTAGAAATAGCTTTCATATTATATTCTATGTGCCAGAAATAAAACCTAGATCTTTAGATTTTATTTTAGTTATAGCCAACCTCCCCTAACTCTCCAGCCAAAAGATTTAAGGCAACAGAACTCCAGACTTAGTTAAAAATTTCAGATTATTTTTCATTTAATTCCTTGAATAAGATGTCCAAAAACAGAACTACTATAAATCAGTTCCTTTCACCTATTGACTTTTCAAAAATACCTTTAATTCTGATGGGTTAAAGATCAGAAACGATATGTTTCATACCTATAATCACTCAGTGAAGGAATTAACACTACATAAATTCACTACATAAAATCCTGTTGAGAGCAAAAAAAAAAAAAAAATCATTCAAATCTACTCCTATGTGTAAATTTACCTTTAATCCACAAGGTTTTCTTAATGTGAGCACAAGCTACACTTTCAACTATTATAAATGTACGTTTATAAAAATGAATGAAGTTTGATCTGTAGAAGAAAACAGTAGTATTTTTGGAAAAAGCATGAAGGTTAGGAGTTTTTTTATACCTGAGATGAAAAAGAATAAAGTTGTGATTAGAATTAGGTCTCCCCTACTGTTGTCCCAAAAGCTACAGCTGTGAATCATAAGTGCAGGCTGAAACAACCAAAGACTGCCTCTATTGTTTTCATATAAGAACCATGTGTCCTTGGCACTGGCTCATTTAAGTATCCCTCTCATGATCCAAAACTGAATTTTTAAAATTTGTACTACAAGATAGGCAGATCGTGAAATGAATCTAAAAGAAGGATTCAGAAATATCTGTACTATTATTCCATTTTAATTTGTTGGAATCATGGTCAGTTTGATTTTCTGTAGTATGCCAGAAACAAAAACAGATCATTATACTTCATACTGAGTGAAGAACTAATGCTATTAAGTACCAACTGGCTAAAAGAAAATCTAATGTTAATAAAGAACGCCCTATAGGGAATTAGTCCATTCCTACTCAATGAATTTTACTGTTGAATGTTCCTTTACAAATATCTTCATTCATCCCTTTCTTTCAGGTACCAAAAGAGTTTTCTAAAAAGTTAAAAAAAAAGTTATCTATCAAACCTCTTAGAAGAAAACTGGTTGATCTTGTGTGAGCAGACAAAAAAGTCATCAGGGTAACCCCTAAAATGACCCCAGCACTTCTAGGATGCTCAACAGCAACAACTCAAAAGGATTCATGAATGCCCACAGCAGGATTACAGTGTTTTTTGTAACCCTGTTTACCAAAACATATCCTTTAATTATTGGGGGGGGGGAATAAAAAAGAGCAACGCCCCAAATGATTCAAATATTAGTTTAGCTAAAAAAAGGTAGGTGTGGTAGACTCTGGGATGTTCCATCCAGATCCCCCTTCAATGAAGGACTTTGTTGGCGCAGCTGTTAGGAGCATAGCACCCTTAGGGATTTGCCTCAGTTGCAGAGTCACCTCAGTTGCAGATCATGCCCTTTTCCAGGGCAGCCCATATCCAATAATTGATGAACAGAAGTATAGAGTACTGGCCACCCATTTTAGCCTAACTCAGGACAGCTCAGATGGGCCATTCTAGCTTCAGAGCTCCCTATGGGGTCAGCAGACACTGTTGTTGGCACTGCATTGCTTAACTTCTTCCTCTGCCCAAACCCTCTTCTTTTCCTTTCCTTCCATAGTTGTTGATGCCAAGGGCACTCCTTAATATTCTGCATGCTAAATTCCATCTTGGAATGCACTTCCCAGGGAATTCAACCCACAATAACAGGCAAAAATGAGAAGGGGAAGAAAAAGGAGCCTGAATACATGCCTATTATCAACATAAATTTTCACTGTCATGCATTACATACAGAAAGTCTAAAAAGGAGGTAGATAAATAAGAGAGCAGCATAAAACCATTTCATACACAAAATATGCCTCTTTATGATATGAAACATAACATAAAAATTTTTTAAACATAAGTCATCTTTGCCTGGATTTTGACAACAATAATATTATAATTCATGGTTTTATACGGTATACCTTTGTGTTGTTTTTAATCAGACCATTCAAACACAGATGTAGATTATGGCCAAGCAATCTTCAAAAGATTAGGAATGTACTTTGAGCTCTAGAAATTCCCATTTGCGGTAGGGTGCTGCTCCGTAATAGGGCTTAAGGTAAGAAATGCTAAATTGGGCTTGCCCCACTCTATTCTCAGCTTGCCAGAGACTGCAGAAGAATGATCATCTCCTCTCTAAAGCTGATACACCTCACCAATTACCACTTAGGTTCCTAATCTGAAATAATGTGTGAGCTGTGGTCCTCTTTGGAAAGAAATTTTAAATTCATCCCTCATGTTGCACTTCATGGTAATCCAGCATATGTATAATTCCTGAGCAGCTTTGCCAAATGTCATTTGTCTGAGGGTAGTACATGTACACATACAGGATTTACAAGGCCCTGTCAAGTCCCCCAGATCCTATTTCAATACTAAAAAAGCAGATGCCATCATCTGTTGTGCAGGCAAAAGGGACTACGTTTCCTCCCTGGGTTTGGAGGGTTTCTGTCTCTCCTTCCCTTGCCCCTCTATTCCCTGTTTGAGGCACTTAATTGCTATCACCACCACCATCACATGCTCACAAACCGTATCTGCTCCCCATGCTTATAATACTGAAATTAAATGTCTGGGAAAGAAAAGGGTGTCAACAGAGCAGGAAAAAAACGCTAAGAAAGAGATTTTGAACTTATGCCATTTCAATCAGCATATCATTCTACATTCCTCATAATCTATGTGTCATTTTTCTGATAAATACTTCTTATAACCATATCACTGGAAGACTGACAAATGCAAAGACTAACATAAAATAAGGTTACTGAGTCTGTTCAAATGTCATCTTTCAAAGTTGTCACCTTTGAGATTTTATCATTTATTCTAACAATGTTGCCATTTCTCAAAACATTTTTGAACTCTTAGAAGAAGCTCCTTCACAAACAAGAAAGCCATTTTCATTACTTTATGTCACATTGGTATACTGACCAAAGTTATCCAGCTTGACTACTAATTTTATGTAGTAAATTCAGCTTTTGGATAATAACAATAATGATAGCAATGACAATTATTAATTTTAGTAGCTACCATTTATCAATCATTTATTATGTACTGGGTTGTATGAGGCAGTTTACATACATTATCTCATTTTATTAACTTAATCATATTTCTAGTAATTTATTCATATTTCCAAAATCAAAATTTACCTAAAAAGGATGGAGATTTGACTCCATGTTAAGACATTTAGAAAAATGTATCACCAATTTTCAAGGTGGCTGGAAAGAAGCTCTGAAAGTATTCTGAACAAAGTACACAGCTTTCTCAAGTGAAGTCCATCATCTTTATGTTCATCTATATATTCGTCAATCTTCCAATGAGATGGTTATAAGAAGTATATTATGAGGAATGCAGAATGATATGAACAGTCACCTCACTGGGTATATGAGTTCTGATACATTTCTTTAAAAATGTGTGTGTGTGTGTGTGTGTGTATGCATGATGTGTAGTAATAACACACACATCGTTACTATGTGTAAAGCTTGTATACATTCTATACTGTCTTGGAAGTAAGCAAGCTCTCTTAAAGTACAAGGACAGGCTATACACTATCAATACCTCGAGAGCAACAAATAGAAACAGCTGAAACAACAACCCATGCAGAATTTAGCTTTCAGGAATCCTTCAACATGTAAAGACATTTAAACACTCCCATGTTCTCAATTTTAAGAAAGGAACTTACTCTTTTAGCCCGGTCTCTGTACTATTCCCAGATATATCTGAACCAAGAGAAATGCCAGCAGGAGACTGTCGTCCAGAGAAGCCAGATGAAGAAAAGGAGAGTCCATATGGTTCAAAACTGAGAACTAGAATTTTAAAACAACAACAGAGGTTCATATTTAAAACAAAGCAAAAATTATGAAAAAAAAGCAAAACATAAAATAATAGAAAACTAGAATCCAGTGACAATTTTTAAACTGGAAGGGACTTTGGAAATGATCTAATCAAATATTTATAGCAATAATAATAAAGCAGCTATGATTTATTAAATCTCTACTACAGTCTTCATACAATTAGTTAATCAAAGACAGTCTTTCATTTTTCCTTTTACCACCCTTAAAAGCTAAAAAAGAATTCAATTAGGAAAGACAACTGATAAACCAGGTCTACTGAAAAGTTGCTGCTCTCATGCAAAAATGTTTAATGAACTATGAATGAAGACCTGACCATGTTTCTGTTTAACAAAATGCTCTTAGGCACATTCCTGTACCGACTGGACTGATGGAGCCCTCAATGTGAAATCCCCCTTACTGACAAAGAACAAGGTTTACCCAGGTTCAGATTCCTTTGCGTCTGTATACCCAAATGAATTCAATCAGAGCCATAAAATTCATATTGTTATTGTGGTAGAGCAGATACCGATATCCACTTTCCTCTTCTTTCTAAGCTACAGAACCTTCGATTCTTAGCTAGGTACATGGCCACCCAGAAAAGAGATGACAGTTCCAGACTCCTGTGCCATGTGACTGAATTCTGACCAATGAAATTATATACACATTTTGTGTACAACTTCTGGGAGGAATCCTCCTGGAAGAAAAAACTTCCTCTCTCCCTTCCTCTTTTATGTTCATAAAAAACCATCATCAATACTAGGCTGCCTACTTCTGGATTTCTTTAATGGAAAAGAGCAATAACCCTCCGCCTTGTATAAAGCCCTGCTTTCTCTGTTTTCTAATATGCTATTTAGCTAAACTTAATCCTAACTGGCACATTATCTCTTTGGACTGTCTGGATTATAATACAAAGGACCTTCTTAAATCATAAAAAGTATCTTAGAAAATAAAATGTGAACTTCTGTAATTATTATCCTCATCTTACAAATGAGGAATCTGTGGCAAAGAGCTTGCCAAAAAGTCACCGAAGAGTACAAAGACAAGAAATGAAAGAGGCAAATGAGAAATCAGATACTCTGGTTCCAGAACTGCACTCTCAACCATTATATTACACTGTCTCCTTCAAAGCAAACAGCACCTAATCCAAAGAGTACTAAATAAATTAGCTTGTGTGTTAGCTAAATGAATGATATGACTGTTCACTATAAAAAAATAATGGGCTAATTAATAAACAGGTGAAGGGTTCAGACTAGGTCAGCAGTTTCCAAGTGCTGATTTGATAACCAGGAACAAGCTGACTTCACAGAATCTCTCACGTATCTTTTTACACATACAATCAGGCTTTCAGAGATATACTTACAGAAGGTATAGGAGTAGGTCTCAAAAATCTGTATCATTTTTTAAAAACTCTCTATGTGATTCTGATTCTGAATCATGTTTGGAAACCAACTGTCTAAATCTAAGGTCCTTTTCAGATAGAATATCCTCTCATTTTAAGCTTTCCAATCATCTGGTTTAACCTTCTATCTCAAGGTTAGAAGGCCTCTTTTAAATAGCATCTGTGACAGTCAGTCACCCAGCCTCTACACTGAATGTTGAGAATTCTTTCATGTGTTTGTTGGCAATCTGTATATCTCCTTTGGAGAAATGTCTGTTTAGGTCTTCTGTCCATTTTTGGATTGGGTTGTTTGTTCTTTTGATATTGAGCTGCATGAGCTGCTTGTATCTTTTTGAGGTTAATCCTTTGTCAGTTGCTTCATTTCCAAATATTTTCTCCCATTCTGAGTGTTGTCTTTTCGTCTTGTTTATGGTTTCCTTTGCTGTGAAAAAGCTTTTAAGTTTCATTAGGTCCCATTTGTTTATTTTTGTTTTTATTTCCATTTCTCTAGGAGGTGGGTCAAAAAGGATCTTGCCTGTGATTTATGTCATAGAGTGTTCTGCCTATGTTTTCCTCTAAGAGTTTTATAGTGTCTGGCCTTACATTTAGGTCTTTAATCCACTTTGAGTTTATTTCTGTGTACGGTGTTAGGCAATGTTCTAATTTCATTCTTGTACATGTAGCTGTCCAGTTTTCCCAGCACCACTTATTGAAGAGGCTGTCTTTTCTCCATTGTATATTCTTGCCTCCTTTGTCAAAAATAAGGTGACCATATGTATGTGGGTTTACCTCTGGGCTTTCTCTCCTGTTCCACTGATCTATATTTGTTTTTCTGCCAGTACCATACTGTCTTGATTACCATAGCTCTGTTGTATAGTCTGAAGTCCAGGAGCCTAATTCCTCCAGCTCCGTTTTTCTTTCTAAGGATTGCTTTGGCTATTTGGGGTCTTTTGTGTTTCCATACAAATTGTGAAATCTTTTGTTCTAGTTCTGTGAAAAATGCCAGTGGTAGTTTGATAGAGATTGCACTGAATCTGTAGATTGCTTTGGGTAGTATAGTCATTTTCACAATGTTGATTCTTCCAATCCAAGAACATGGTATATCTCTCCATCTATTTGTAACATCTTTAATTTCTTTCATCAGTGTCTTATAGTTTTCTGAACATAGGTCTTTTGTCTCCTTAGGTAGGTTCATTCCTAGTTATTTTATTCTTTTTGTTGCAATGGTGAATGGGAGTGTTTCCTTAATTTCACTTTCAGATTTTTCATCATTAGTGTATAGGAATGCAAGAGATTTCTGTGCATTAATTTTGTATCCTGCTACTTTACCAAATTCATTGATTAGCTCTAATAGTTTTCTGGTAGCATTTTTAGGATCCTCTATGTATAGGAGCATTTCACCTACAAACAGTGACAGCTTTACATCTTCTTTTCCGATTTGGGTTCCTTTTATTTCTTTTTCTTCTCTGACTGCTGTGGCTAAAACTTCCCAAACTATGTTGAATGAGAGTGGTGAGAGTGGGCAACCTTATCTTGCTCCTGACCTTAGTGGAAATGGTTTCAGTTTTTCACCATTAAGGACGATGTTGGCTGTGGGGTTGTCATATATGGCCTTTATTATGTGGAGGTAAGTTCCCTCTATGCCTACTTTCTGGAGGATTTCTATCATAAATTGGTGTTGAATTTTGTCGAAAGCTTTTTCTGCATCTATTGCGATGATCATATGGTTTTTATTCTTCAGTTTGTTAATATGTTTTATCACATTGATTGATTTGCATATATTGAAGAATCTTTGCATTCCTGGGATATACCCCACTTGACCATGGTGTATGATGCTTTTAATGTGCTGTTGGATTCTGTTTTCCAGTATTTTGTTGAGGATTTTGCATCTATGTTCATCAGTGATATTGGCCTGTAGTTTTCTTTCTTTGTGACATCTTTGTCTGCCTTTGGTATCAGGGTGATGGTGGCCTTGTAGAATGAGTTTGGGAGTGTTCCTTCCTCTGCTATATTTTGGCAGAGTCTGAGAAGGATAGGTGTTAGCTCTTCTCTAAATATTTGATAGAATTCGCCTGTGAAGCCATCTGGTCCTGGGCTTTTGTTTGTTGGAAGATTTTTAATCACAGTCTCAATTTCAGTGCTTGTGATTAGTCTGTTTATATTTTCTATTTCTTCCTGGTTCAGTCTCAGAAGGTTGTGCTTTTCTAAGAATTTGTCCATTTCTTCCAGGTTGTCCATTTTATTGGCATAGAGTTGCTTGTAGTAATCTCTCATGATCCTTTGTATTTCTGCAGTGTCAGTTGTTACTTCTTCTTTTTCATTTCTAATTCTATTGATTTGAGTCTTCTCCCTTTTTTTCTTGATGAGTCTGGCTAATGCTTTATCAATTTTGTTTATCTTCTCAAAAAACCAGCTTTTAGTTTTATTGATCTTTGCTATTGTTTCCTTCATTTCTTTTTCATTTATTTCTGATCTGATCTTTATGATTTCTTCCCTTCTGCTCACTTTGGGGTTTTGTTTGTTCTTCTTTCTCTAATTGCTTTAGGTGTAAGGTTAGATTGTTTATTTGAGATGTTTCTTGTTTCTTGAGGTAAGATTGCATTTCTATAAACTTCCCTCTTAAAACTGTTTTGCTGCATCCCATAGGTTTTGGGTGTTCGTGTTTTTATTGTCATTTGTTTCTAGGTATTTTGTGATTTCCTCTTTGATTTCTTCAGTGATCTCTTGGTTATTTAGTATTGTTTAGCCTTCACATATTTGTATTTTTTACAGATTTTTTTTTCCTGTAATTGGTATCACCTCATAGCGTTGTGGTTGGAAAAGATACTTGATATGATTTCAATTTTCTTAAATTTACCAAGGCTTAAATTGTGACCCAAGATATGATCTATCCTGGAGAATGTTCCATGAGCACTTGAGAAGAAAGTATATTCTGTTGTTTTTGGATGGAATGTCTTATAAATACCAATTAAGTCCATCTTGCTTAATGTATCATTTCAAGCTTGTGTTTCCTTATTTATTTTCATTTTGGATGATCTATCCATTGGTGAAAGTGGGGTGTTAAAGTTCCCTACTATGATTGTGTTACTGTCGATTTCCCCTTTTATGGCTCTTAGCATTTGCCTATGCATTGAGGTGCTCCTATGTTGGGTGCATAAATATTTACAATTGTTATATCTTCTTCTTGGGTTGATTCCTGATCATTATGTAGTGTCCTTCTCTGTCTCTTGTAATAGTCTTTATTTTAGTGTCTATTTTGTCTGATATGAGAATTGCTACTCCAGCTTTCTTTTGATTTCCATTTGCATGAATTATCTTTTTCCATCCCCTCACTTTCAGTCTGTATGTGCCCCTAGGTCTGAAGTGGGTCTCTTGTAGACAGCATATATACAGGTCTTGTTTCTATATCCATTCAGCCAGTCTATGTCTTTTCGTGGGAGCATTTAATCCATTTACCTTTAAGGCAGTTATCGATATGTATGTTCCTATCACCATTTTCTTAATTGTTTTGGGTTTGTTATTGTAGGTCTTTTCCTTCTCTTGTGTTTCCTGCCTACAGAAGTTCCTTTAGCATTTGTTGTAAAGCTGGTTTGGTGGTGCTGAATTCTCTTAGCTTCTGCTTGTCTATAAAGGTTTTAATTTCTCTGTCAAAACTGAATGAGATCCTTGCTAGGTAGAGTAATCTTGGTTGTAGGTTTTTCTCCTTCATCACTTTAAATATGTCCTGCCAGTCCCTTCTGGCTTGCAGAGTTTCTGCTGAAAGACCAGCTGTCAACCTTATGGGGATTCCATTGTATGTTATTTGTTATTTTTCCCTTGCTGCTTTTAATAGTTTTTATTTGTATTTAATTTTTGATAGTTTGAATATGTGCCTTGGCATGTTTGTCCTTGGATTTATCCTGTATGGGACTCTCTGTGCTTCCTGGGCTTGACTATTTCCTTTCCCATATTAGGGAAGTTTTCAACTATAATCTCTTCAAATATTTTCTCAGTCCCTTTCTTTTTCTCTTCTTCTTCTGGGACCCCTATAATTCAAATGTTGGTGTGTTTTATGTTGTCCCAGAGGTCTCTGAGACTGTCCTCATTTCTTTTCATTCTTTTTTCTTTATTCTGCTCTATTTTATCTTCCAAGTCACTTCTCCATTATTCTGCCTCAGTTATTCTGCTATTGATCCCTTCTAGGGTATTTTTAATTTCATTTATTATGTTGTTCATCTTGTTTGCTCTTTAGTTCTTCTAGGTCCTTGTTAAACGTTTCTTGCATTTTCTCCATTCTATTTCCAAGATTTTGGATCATATTTACTATCATTATTTTGAATTCTTTTCAGGTAGACTGCCTATCTCCTCTTCATTTGTTTGGTCTGGTGGGTTTTTACCTTGCTCCTTCATCTGCTATGTGTTTCTTTCTTCTCATTTTGCTTAACTTACTGTGTTTGGGGTCTCCTTTTCACAGGCTGCAAGTTCGTAGTTCCCGTTGTTATTGATGTCTGTCCCCAGTGGCTAAGGTTGATTCAGTGGGTTGTGTAGGCTTCCTGTTGGAGGGGACTGGTGCCTATGTTGTGGTGGACGAGGGTGGATATTGTCTTTCTGGTGGGTAGGACCGCATTCAGTGGTGTGTTTTGGGATGTGTTTGCCCTTATTATGATTTTAGGGAGCATCTCTGCTAATGGGTGGGGTTGTGTTCCTGTCCTGCTAGTTGTTTGGCATAGGGTGTCCAGCACTACAGCTTGCTTGTCGTTGAGTGGAGCTGGGTCTTAGCATTGAGGTGGAGATCTCTGGGAGAGCTTTCACCGTTTGATATTACATGGAGCCAGGAGGTCTCTGATGGACCAATGTCCTGAACTCAGCTCTCCTACCTCAGAGGCACAGGCCTGATACCCGGCTGGAGCATCAAGACCCTATCAGCCACACAGCTCAGAAGAAAAGGGAGAAAAAGAGAAAGAAATAAATAACAATAATAAAATAAAGTTATTAAAATAAAAACTAAAAAAAAATTATTAAAAATTTTTTAAAAATTAAAAAAAAAAAGACAGAAAGAAAGAAGAGAGCAACCAAGCCAAAAAAACAAATACACCAATGATAACAAGCACTAAAAACTATACTTAAAAAAAAGGACAGACAGAACCCTAGGACAAACGGTAAAAGCAAAGCTATACAGACAAAATCACACAAAGAAGCATACACATACACACTCACAAAAAGAGAAAAAGGAAAAATATATATATATCTTTTGGGAAGTCTGAGGACTTCTGCCAGCATTCAGTAGGTGTTCTGTAGGAGTTGTTCCACGTGTAGATG
This sequence comes from Monodon monoceros, assembly GCF_005190385.1. NCBI lineage: Eukaryota > Metazoa > Chordata > Mammalia > Artiodactyla > Monodontidae > Monodon > Monodon monoceros. The sequence goes on from NW_021703778.1 coordinate 81,644,366, forward strand.
TATTTCTGATGTATTTGTGGGGAGGAAGGTGATCTCCATGTCTTACTCCTCCTCCATCTTGAAGTTCTCTGCAGTTCTTTTATACCTTGATCATTTGGCTATACCTCTCTGACCATCCCCAGCTGTTATTAATTTTATTTTTTGAGAGACTAACAGTCTAAACTTGATGTGGTTTTCAAAAATCCACAGTTCTGTAGACAGGAGATTATCCTGCTACTTCCCCTTATTATCTCTGGTTTTATCTAACATTGGGGCTACAACATATTCAAATAACGTTTTAACAGAATAATCCACACTGATTCCTCAATGCTTTTCTTGGGTAGGAACTAGTAATAAAAGTTAGTTCCCCAGTATCCCACCTATGTTTGCTAATTCTCATTATCTTACAATACTTTCCTGAAGTTTATTGTTACGAACTTGGCATTTTTCTACCCGAGAGAGCTAAGTACTGTATCTTTCATAAAAGTGACATTTGACTACTACTCTGCAAATGATTTATAAAAATCTCAAACAAGATCAGTATCAGAACCGATTGCCAATTGAAGGATTCCAGAATTAACAACTTTTTAAGCAGAAAATACCTATTTTTCCCCCACTCTTTACTTTCTGTAATAACCACAATTATATGATCCATGATTTTATAACTTATTCTTCAAGTACATAGCATAAGCACTTGCTATGTCCTGTCTCGTAATTGATTTTCTTTTCCATGATATAAAAGACAGTTTAGGCTCATGAAATTTCTATTTTACTTTAGAGAACTTTTGAAAAATAGGTTTGGGAGGAGAGGGGAAGAGCCTAATTTGACAGTTTAACCCCATTTATAATGATGATTCCATGATCAAAAATGTACTTGGCAAATGAATATACTAGCTTGGGGAGTTTCAGGTCTATTATATTTGCATCAGCCACTTAACTTATTTTAAGAAAGAAGAAAGGCAGTGCCAGAAATTAGGCTCCTTGTCCTGCCCCCTCTTGCCTACCCTAGCCTTGAATTGCAGTAATAAGAGCAACTGATGGGGAATTCCCCAGTGGTCCAATGGTTAGGGCTCTGCGCTTTCACTGCAGGGGGCATGGGTTTGATCCCTGGTCAGGGAACTAAGATCCCACATGCCACACAGCACAGCTGAAAAAAAAAGAGCAACTGATGGCTCCCAGACATTTGAAAATAAGGAAATATGACAACTGGACCATGTCTCCCACTCTGGAACTCCAGATTTTCACTCCATGCCTTGGATGTCATAAGGCCTCTATATGCACTATAGTCAGAGGTTGGGCAACTCTAATTCAAAACTTTATTTCCCCTCACATATTCTATCAATATATGAGGAGTTAAACGGGAAGGAAACTGATTACCCTTTGAAAGAAAATTGTATTTTCTAGGCCTTTAGGTATCGTTGTGCTAAATAATGTCAAAAACTTTAAAAGAACAAATACTTCTGCAAAAAAAATAACATCAAGCCTATTATTAGTGTTTATACTTTTTGGTTTCATTGTAGGATGAACCATTTAGTTGTACTCATATGCCTAGCACAGAACCTAAAAAATAAGTACTCTACAAAATCATTAAATAACGAAGAGGAGAAAAAAAAAGACCTTTCAGCATTGAACTTTTCAGTATTAACATTCTGAATTCCTATACAAATAATATTCTATGGTCTCCCTTTATTCATACATATGTGTGTATATATATATATATATATATATATCCCATCCACCATCAAATACCTCAGTGATCTCCTCTTTACTAAAATAATGACAGAAGTCTTTCCCTGACAGCCTACATTTTTTAAATGTAAAGTTATTCTTTTCTTTCTAGGCTGTTCCTAAATTCACTTATCAGACATTTCGCTGGAGGAAGCATTTTAACACACTTAAGCTATACAAGATTGTTCAGAATAAAATGAAACTCACTAGTTCATAGTAACCAGAGTTTTCTTCTGAAACTCTTCTGCAGATATGCTCACGCTGATATCTGTCAGCCCTTTAGCACAGTGACCAACATGATAATTCCACCTTCAAGTTCTTTTAAAATTCCAGGATGGCTGCCATATCTTAGGTACTTATGTACATGAAACCTATGGCTTTGGGAACACCTCTAGGCTAACTTTTTTTTCCTGTTTACACCAAATAAGGTCAGGGTGAACAAGTCACAAGCAGACTTAACAAGAGATAGTGAATCTCCTTAGTTATTTACTTACATGACTATAATATCAATTGCATTAAAAAGTGATGTCCCTACAATCTAGCTTATTATAAACCCATGAAAAATTACCTTTTTCCTGAGAAAGCTTTTCCTCCTGCCGTTGGTGGTGAGGTTTGTAAGGTGCTGCCCCCTGACTTAGTTCTTCAGCCACAAAACCATCCAGAAAAGATAAGGAAGCATCTACCTATATTAAAGTAAAGCAAAAATTAGGAATTAAAAAAACTTACCCTAAACATTAGACTGCACATTCACAGAAGTGATTTCAGCCCATATTTCCTAAAAATAATTTTTAAGTGAAAAACAGAACTTCAACTCTAAAATTGCTACTCAACTCTCTTTCTGAAACATCTATAATCAAAACACTCAGCTAAGAATCTAACAATATAAGTCATGTGCACTTATTATTCATTTCACTGCACTGCAGAATACATTTTTGAGCATCCAACATGTTAAGGCATCATGTTAGATGCTATAACTGAGACAAAGTAAGACACAAGTCCTGCTTCATGAGACTTGTAACCTACCAGAGGAGAAGACACATACACTATGAGCTATAGTGTCTACATTAGTTTCCTCCTGCGGGGGGCTAAAAACAAAGCCCCCAGCAAAGGCTAGTTCCTTCTGGAGGCTCCAGCGGAGAATAGGTTTCTTGTCTCTTCCAGCTCCTAGAGGCTGCCAGCATTCCTTGGCTTGGGGCTGTATCACTCCAATCTTTGCTTCTATTGTTACTTGGCCTTCTCCTCTCTGACCTCTTGCCTCACTTTTATAAGGACCCTTGTGATTATATTATGCCTACTCAAATAATCCAAGATAGTCTTCCCATCACAAAACCCTTAACTTAATCAAACCTACAAAGTCCCTTTTACCATATAAAGTAACTTATGCACAGGTTACAGGGATTAAGATGTGAATATCTTGGGGAGGCCCATTATCCAGCCTCCCACAGTGCCTTTGATTTAACTATCCTATTCCATTCTACCTAAAAATGCTTTGTTACAAACCTGTGGAAAATTACTTAATTTCAATCAAGTACAAGAATAGAAAGGTACAAGAGAATGCTTAAATGAAAAGAAATAAAGAGATGAAGAAAGAGTAAGGGGAAAAGGAGAAAAGAAAAAGTGAGGAGAGAAATAAAAATGAGATACACAAGAGGATATAGCAGTAACAACCTCAGAAACCACAGATTTGCCTCTCCTAATTTAGCCAAGTGTATACAAACAGCTCAGATAATTTAGAACAGCAGGTAATTCTCAAAAAATTTAAGTGGCATGTCACACTGTGCATTTGGCAAAGTTTAGTTTTGATAAGATTTTTTTTTGAGTTTTTTTTCCCATGTGGACCACTTCTAAAGTCTTTATTGAATTTGTTACAATATTGCTTCTGTTTCACGTTATAGTTTTTTGGTCACGAGACATGTGGGATCTTAGCTCCCCAACCAGGGATTGAACCCACACCCCCTGCATTAGAAGGCAAAGTCCTAACCACTGGACCGCCAGGGAAGTCCCTCGATAAGATTCTTAAGAGATGAAGCCATGTCATCATCATTATCTTTTATTGTAAGAAAGGGAAGTAGAGTAACTAACTAGTTTAATACTATGTATAGCATATTTATTCATATAGTCTCTGGAATGCCTACCAAATGTTAAACCAAGGCCTCTACCCATGAGGAGCTAATGAAAAAAATTAATGAACAAAGGTTCAAAATGAATTCAAGCCATGAACATCTGAGTCATAATTAGTGGGAATACTGCCCATCCTCCCCTCTTCTTCAACTATATGACATCTAATATAAAAATCTGAACAAATCTGACTTCCTTCTGGAAGTTTTCAGATTTACACCAATCTGACAGAGAACTCAGAGGTGAGCAGTAACTAAGTGCTTTGGATTAAAGGCAGCACTGGCTGAAAGTAGGTGGGAGAAGAAAAGGCGGGTGATCAGGTTCCAAAGTGGTAAAGATTTAGATAGTAGATGGACAAAATAAAATGGAGAACTTTTTTTCTTACATTCTCAAAGAAAAGAGAGCAATACTAAAATGACATATTAGAGAAGTTCAAAGGAGATAAAATTTTTAAGTTCTCAAATTATTATATGTTAAAAGAGATTGTCATAGACTATAAACCCCTGCACTGCAGTTCTCCAGAACAGATTAGTCTTCCTGACTATTTAGGATCACTACTGAGTAGAAGCTCTCAAATGCTCTCTCACACTAATGTGAGAAAAATGCCAACCTTCATCTAAAGTGCTACAGAAATTACATTTTGGCATATTCCAGATATATCACAAATGCAAGAATTATTCTGTTTAAACACAATGCAATTTTGTAAAAGATGGAATGCAGATATCTTACCACCATGTCTTCACAACACTTATCAACTGGAAGCAAGCCCTTCATAAATTTCACATTCTCATGCAAATGTTTTAATTCAAATGCATGCTGTCTCAAACAAGTATCCAAAGATGTGGTAAATTCCTGGATTAATCTCTCAACTATATTAGAAGAGTGTGCTTGAGGTGTCAACTTAGTCACAGCAGCAATTATCCAGGCTTTTGTTTCTGAAGAAATGGAGTCACTTCTAAGTAACTTGTAGAGCTTGGTTATAACTTCCTCTGGCGTTTCCTTATCTAAGAGGTAGGAATACTCCCCTAAAACCTAAAATAAAGAAATGTATATATGCAAATATCAAGTTATATAACAACTATACTCAGAAATTTAAACAAAGTGCCTACTGCCAGAGTGAATTTAATTTATACTAAACATATTCTCATGGTGGAAGAAATTATTAAAGATACAATTGTATATTTTAGGTTCAAAATTACACCAAGAATTGGAAGTGAGTACAAAAAGGTTTTCCACATCTTTATCATTAACAATATATAAAGTAGCATACCGTTACAAGTTAGCTTTCTTCTGAACTTCCAGGTTTGGATGTTGGTTTTTAAAAGCACTTTCACATTCTGTTACTATTTTTTCCAATAAGCATTTAAACAAGTGGTTCTCACATACTAGTATGCATAAGAGCCACCTGAGGTGTTTCATAGAAATACACATTTCTATACTCTCCTCCCAGATAATCTGATTTAGTATGTCTGTGGTGGGGATATACAATACACGTTCTGAAAAAGCATCAGCTGATTCTGATGTAGATGATCCACAGAAGAGACTCTGACAAACACTGATCTATTTTACACATACTCTTTCCTACATCTAATTTATTCAGGTGATATATAATCCTATCGGTCTATGGATCGTTAATAAACTGATAATTCATGGAGTGTGAGATCTTTCCTAAGTAGTATTTATGAAGTATATTCATGTATAACACTGGGACCAGCAAGAAAAAACAGTGAGGTGAGGTGATAGGCAAGGGAAGATTTATGGCTAGTAACAAGAAGAGGAAAAAAAAAGAAATAGGACTACATAAATTCAATCCTTAAATAGTAAGATAACTTTTTGACTGGTTTAATAAAAGATGGAAGGAAGTTCTAGAAGAACAGGTAACCTAAATCCCAGTTCAAAAATCAATGGACTTGAGCTTCCCTGGTTGCACAGTGGTTAAGAATCAACCTGCCAGACGTAGAGAGTGGACTTGAGGACACGGGGAGGGGGAAGGGTAAGCTGGGACGAAGTGAGAGAGTGGCATGGACATATATACACTACCAAATGTAAAATAGATAGCTAGTGGGAAGCATCCACGTAGCACAGGGAGATCAGCTCGGTGCTTTGTGACCACCTAGAGGAGTGGGATAGGGAGGGTGGGAGGGAGACGCAAGATGGAGGAGATATGGGAATATATGTATATGTATAGCTGATTCACTTTGTTATAAAGCAGAAACTAACACACCATTGTAAAGCAATTATACTCCAATAAAGATGTTAAAGAAAAAAAAGAGTAGCCCCCACTCACTGCAACTAGAGGAAGCCCACAAGCAGCAACGAAGACCCAATGCAGCCAAAAATAAATAAATTAAATTAATTAGTTAAAAAAAAATCAATGGACTTAAGCTTCTGGGAAGATAGAGTAGGTGAATTTTTTCCACTATTCTTCCTGCTAAGTACGCCTAAAAACCCTTGATGTTATACATAAAACACATATACAAAGACTGAAAGGTAGAGAAAAAAAGGCAGATGACTAAGAACCTTGGGACCTAAGGAACAATACAGTGGGTTATCTGTTGCCTCATATACCTCAGACTGGGGACTTGAGAGCCAGCAACCTAGAAATGCCAGTGGGAAAGGACAAAAAAGCCCCAAGAAAAGCCTGCCCTCTAGCCAAAGGGCCAGGAAGACAGAAAACTTTCAGATAATAATCCTTCTACTCCAGCCAAGCACCAAATAGAAAAAACTGTAGCCCCACCCATACCAGCAAAGGTGGAGTGGAGAGTCAAGGCTTCAACCCCTACCAGGTTGTAAAAAGCATCTCAACTCCCCAGCAAGGGTGGTAACAGAGAGACTGAGTGAAAACCAGGAACTTCATCCCCGCCAAGCTGTAGAAAGGCCCACTCTTCTGCAGTGTCTGTGAAGACTACATAGGAAGCCTATACTTCACCTCCACCCAAGTTTAAAGAAGTAGCCCTCCCCCTCTCTGCTGGAGTGGTGTCAGGGGAAGCCTAGCAGAGACTCAGGCTCAGTGGAGGCCACATAGTTAGAGATATCTACACCCCATCTCAACACCATCACCGAAAGAATTAATCCACATCTATAGAATACACCACCCAACAATAAGCAGAATGCCCACTCTTTTCAAGCACCCACAGAACATATAAGACAGATCATATCTTAGGCCATAAAATAAACCTCAACAAACTTAAAAGAACTGAAATTATAGAGTACTTTCTCTGACAACAATGGAATCAAACTAAAAATCAGTAACAGGAAAGATAACAAGAAATTTTCAAAATCCTTAAAAACTAAACAACACCCTTGCACACAATCTTTCCAGGAAACAGAAGAGGAAAGAACACTCCCAAGCATTTTATGAAGCCAGTATTACCTTGATACCAAAACCAAACATAGCAGAAAAAAACAAGAAAACTACAGACCACTATCCCTCATGCACAGAGATGCAAAAATTATTAACATGGTCTCAAGAAATCTACAAAAAACAATTCTAGATTAATAAGTGAGTTCAGCAAGATTGCAGGGTATAAGAACAAAATACAGAAATAAACCTATACACTAATGTCCACTAATCTACAAAAAAAGGAAGCAAGAGTATAGGACAGAGAAAAAACAGTCTTTTCAATAAGTGGTGCTGGGAAAATTGGACAGCTACATATAAAACAATGAGATTAGAACATTTCCTCACAACATATACAAAAATAAACTCAAAATGGATTAACAACCTAAATGTAAGACCTGAGACATACAACTCCTAAAAAAGAACACTCTTTGACATAAATCGTAGCAATATTTTCTTGGATCTGTCTCCTAAGGCAAAAATAAACAAATGGTATGCAATTAAACTTAAAAGCTTTTTGCACAGTAAAGGAAACCATCAACAAAATGAAAGATAACCCTCATAATGTGAGAAAATATTTGTAAATAATGCAACCAATTTGTATATTTTGGCTTAATTTCCAAAATATACAAACAGCTCATATCAAAAGAACAAACAGTCCAATGAAAAAACGGGCAGAAGACCTGAACAGACATTTTTCCAAAGAAGACGTACAGATGGCTAACAGGCACATGAAAAGATGCTCAACATCACTAATTATTAGAGAAAAGCAAATAAAAACCACAATGAGATACCACCTCACACCTGTGAGAATGACTATGATCAAAAAGTCTACAAATAATAAATGCTGGAGAGGGTGTGGAGACAAGGGAACCTTTCTATATGGTTGGTGGGAATTTAAATTGGTGTAGCCATTATGGAAGACAGTATGGAGGTTTCTTAAAAAAATTAAAAGTAGAGTTGCCATATGATCCAGCAATCTCACTCCTGAGCATATACCTGGAGAAAACTATAATTTGAAAAGATACACGCCTCTAGTGATCATAGCAGCATTATGTACAACAGCCAAGACAAAGAAACAACCTAAAATGCCCATCAACATATTGAATGGATTAAGAAGATGTGGTATATATACACAATAAAATACTACTCACCCATAAAAAAGAATGAAATAATGTCATTTGCAGCAACATGGGTGGACCTAGAGATTGTCATACTAAGTGAAGTCAAAGAGAAAGACAAACACCATATGGTATCACTTATATGTGGAATCTAAAATATGACACAAATGAACTTATCCACAAAAGAGAAACAGACTCACAGACATAGAAAACAAACTTATGGTTACCAAAGGAGAAAGGGGTTGGGGGAGGGATAAATTAGGAATTTGGGGTTAGCAGATACAAACTACTATATATAGAAACTGTATAGCACAGGGAACTATATTCAAAATCCTGTACTACACCATAATGGAAAAGAATATGAAAAAGAGTATGTACATATATGTATAATTGAATCACTCTGCTGACACCAGAAACTAACACATGCTGTAAATCAACTATACTTCAATAAAATGAAAAGAACCAGAAAACAAACTAGTGGTTACCAGTGGAGAGAGGGAAGGGAAAGGGGCAGGTTACGGGTAAGGGATTAAGAGACACAAACTACTATGTATAAAATAGATAAGCAACAAGGATATACTGTATAGTACAGGAAATTATACCCATTATCTTGTAATAATCAATAATGGAATATAATCAGCAAAAATAATGAATCACCATGCTATACACCTGAAACTAATATAATATTGTAAATCAGCTATACTTCAATTAAAAAAAAAGATTTTGAAGTTTCTCCTGAATTTGTATCACTTTGCACCATCGTAAAGTTGAAAAATCATAAGCTTAACCATCTTAAATCAGGGACCATCTGTACCTAAGTATAAATCTAACAAAACAGGTACAGGATTTGTATGCTGTAGAAAAAGAAACACTCTAAATATATGAACATATCGTGTTCATGGAGGAAAATACAAATGGACACCAAATACAACAATCAATTTAGACAAGGATTATCAATGCTAAAACCATTGATGAAAGATAGTTGAAGAACAGATGTTCACAAAGTCTCACAGAATCACCTCACAGATTAGTTCTAAATTAGTAAGGAGAAACAGCACGTTTACAATGGCGAGAACCTTTACAAAGGTCACCATCTTAACCAAACAAAAGAATTTACTATCACCAATAATTGGAGGAACTGACATTATATGCATCCTGATACAATGCAGTGAGAAATACATATTGAAAATGTAGTATTCTTGCTAAAAATGTTTAACTGAACCAGAAATAGTCCAATTCAGAATGCTGGACATTCTGCAAGTCAACAGTATTCATCCAAAAAAATCAATGTCATGAAAACAAAAAGAAACTGCGCATCACTGTAAAATAAAAGACATTAAAAGACATAGCTAAATGCAATTTGTGAATCTTAACCTGATATGGGATTGGGAGGAGTAGAAAAATAGTCATAAGAGACATTTTTTGGACAACTGGATAAGTCTGAATATGGACTGTATATTGGGTGATATTAATGAATTAAGGTCACATTTCTTAGGTGCAATAATGGTTTTATGGTTATCTAGAACATCACTCTTGGGAGATTCACACTGAATTTTTTATAGGGTAAGTGTCATGAGGTCTGCAACTCAATTTTATTTTTATTTATTTTATTTATTTATTTTTTGTGGTACATGGGCCTCTCACTGTTGTGGCCTCTCCTGTTGTGGAGCACAGGCTCCGGACACGTAGGCCCAGTGGCCATGGCTCACAGGCCCAGCCACTTCGCAGCACGTGGGATCTTCCCGGACCGGGGCACGAACCCGTGTCCCCTGCATCAGCAGGCGGACTCTCAACCACTGCGCCACCAGGGAAGCCCCTGCAACTCAATTTTAAATGGCTCAACAAAACAAACTGTATATAGGTAGACCTAGCTATAGATATAGATGTACTGGGTTGGCCAAAAAGTTCGTTCGGGTTTTTCCATAAGATCTTAGGGAACCAAATAGATACAGTAAAGCAAAGGTGGTTAAAAATATTAACTGGGAATCTAGGTGAAAAGTATAGGGGTATTTATTATGCCATTTTTTCAACTTTCCTGTAGATTAGAAAAGAATTCTTTAATAAAAGTCTGGGTAAAATTATGGTTAACACGCTAACATTTGGCAAAACCATAAAATATTAAAGTGTGAATATCCTATGACCCAGAGCTGCACTTCTCCAAATCTCCCCCTAAAGAAATGCTCACTCATATGCACAAGAAAGAATATACAAAGGTGACAGAATGTATACGATTATGTAGGTTTATATAACGTAAAACTGTGACCTTGTTTTGCAGAGATGATCTCCTTGCTGGCTTTGATGAAGCAAGCAGCCATGTTGGGAGGCCCACCTGGCAAGAAACTGAGGGCAGCTCTTGGAGCTAAGAGCAGGCAACAGTCAACAGTCTGAACCTCAAACCCTCAGTCTTACAGCTGCAAGAAACTGATTTCTGCCAACAACCACATGTGAGCTTGGAAGCAGATCCTTTACTAATCAAGCTTCAGATGAAACAGCAGCCCCAAGTGACACGATGATTGCAACCCTGAAAGACCTTAAGCAGAGAACCCATGCCTGGACTCCTAATCCACAGAAACTGTGAGATAACAAATGTATGTTGTTTTAAGTTTGTGGTAACATTATTATGCAGCAATAGAAAGCTAACATAGCACAGATATATGAGTATTCACATATTCAAAAATAGATTCACATAGAAAACACAACAAATGCATTGTAGACACAGACAGGCATCTAAATAAATACCCATGTTTAAAAGACTAGTCAAGTGAGATGGCAGAGAGAATGAATAGATAAGTAAATAGTTAAGTGATAGAAGGTAGCCACTGGGAAAGAAAATTGACAGCTGAAGGAGTTAACTGAGTAGAACGGAATGATTTCTGAAGAAATATATTATTAGTATTTGACTTTATAAAAAAATAATATAAACATTTATGATTCAATGTACTTTGCTCACCCAACTCATAACTTGAAGAAATCTCTGTGGGTAGAACACATTTTCCACATCTAGTAAAGTGAAATAAGACTGAACTGCATAGAGCCTTAATTGTTGATTTTCTGTTTCATCATCAAAACCTACAAAGAAATTAATATACCATTTTAATTTCTACTAAATTCTCTAAGGACTCTGTAATAAAAACATTTAATTTAAAAATCTTTGCAGAATGCAACAGTTTACTAACCTTCTGCTAGCACTCTCAGAAAGTTATTGGGAATATCAGGATGCATAACATCTCCTCCCACTGAAAATACAGCATTCATTGTCTGAACAAACCACGCATTATCAGGAGCATATGTGTCCACAGTGTTAAGAACAAGTACACTTCCAAATGCCACTTATTAAAATTATCCTTTCTGTATAAATCTTAAAAAAAAATAACCCTCAGTTCATCCTAGTTTGGCATTTATACCTTTAACTTCTGCCAATAAATTGTTCTATACTCCAGCTTTATGTAAAATAGGTGCTCAGTAAAAGCTTATTGAATAAACTTAATAAACCAGTTCATGGTGCTTTATCTAGCACGATATATTGCACATAACAGGTGTCCAATAAATAACTCTGAAATAATTGAAAGAAATGTTCCAGCAACTATGGACAAAAACATAATGGAAAATGATATGCACTTCAGAAACTAAATGTTGTGACATGTCTATCTGAACAAGTTGTTGACCCTCTTTTCTAATCTGTTCTTCTTCAGTTCTAAAATTCTATCATTCTGCTGGCCAGAGCTATAGCACTGGTTAGGACAAAACTATACTTAAGCAATTTCCAAGATACTTTGATCAGCATTATTCATTCATTCAATCTTAGATTTAAACAACAGACATCTTAAAAAGAATGATGAGTAACCTCGTGACCTGCAAAGTTCCTTTGACTTTTAAGAAACAAATGTGAAGAAAAGTAACATGTGAATGGAGTTGCCAACTACTTCACTGTGACAATTTCTAGTATAAACAGTAGTGTAAAGGATAAATTTTAGCATCCTGATCCCCTCAACAATCCCCTGAAAACAACAAGAACTTTTACTCAGGAAAGAAACTGAGTAGGAAGTAAAGTCAAAGACAAGGAGGGACTCTAAGAGGAATCAGACAGAGATTCCTGTATCCTCCTGCTGATAATACTGACCAATGGAATAAAAAGAACCACGAAAAAAGTCATCCCCTAGGAAGTCTACACAAATTCTTGCTTTTGACAACAAGAGAGGCTTGAATATCAGGAATGGAAGTTACTGCTGGGCCTCTGAACTCAACCTGCAAGTGACCATGTCTAGAGCAATTATTTAAAGTCACTGTGTAACTAAAGGTATTTTATGACTCATGGTCCAAACAAAGGATATTTCTCAGCCAGCTCAGCTATTTTGCCAACCAAATTGACAATAATATATTCTTCTTTGCTCTGATGTAAATATTCAAGCATTTTCTGGACAATCACTGTTATATTCTGTGCATTAGTAATTCTGTAAAGAAGTTCCAGAGTCTATTTAAGAAAGAAAAATAAAAATAGTATTATAAAACTATGCATGATAACAAATAAATACTGTAACATATAGGTTTATAACAGTTGATTCTTCCACTTTTATGTAGCTCTACTGGGCAGTTAATAGGTGCTCAAGAAATGCACATTTTAACTGAACAGAACTTAAGAAAGGTAAGACTATTGTCAAAAAAAAAAAAAGAATTATAATCAATTCCAAAGTCTAAAAGCCTTCTATTGATATAGATAATAATCATCTGACATCTCTACATGACAGGCCATGTAAAGACTAAAAAGTTAAAAGGTTAATAATCTATTTTCTAAAAATGTAACAGCTTCTTAAACCTACATTACTTATACCTGTGTGCTATGCATGTGCGCGTGTGTGTGTATACATGCATACACATATAAAAATCCAGTCTTGCAAAATGCTTTTCCCACACTACCCGAACAACAGAAAACCACACTTGAATGGATTTGTCAGCTAAGGGCAAATGGTCTCTAATGGATGGATAAGGTAGTGCAAGCACTTCAAACCCCAGCAAGGCCTACGTTCAGAATCTCAGGTATCAAGGAAGAACCATTTTACAGCTTTCTCAGTGATGAGGCATATACCTCTTGCTGCCTGAAGAAAGATGAAGGAAGACCAGTACCAGAGTAAGCTCCCATTTGGCTGGCTTTCTGAGGTCCTACATCAGGGTTGTAAAAATATCATAGTTCCCAGAAATCAGTAGGAGACAAAGGGCAATAATGAGAAAGCATCGTTTACTGGCATTTCAGGAGCAACAATATTAGCTGCAGGAGAATTTCCACATATCCTTCTCATCAAACTTGTTCATCTATCTTTAGGGTTCTTTCTAATTTTTCAGTCCTATACCCAGGACTTCAAGTACAAAGGACAACAGATTTTCAATTTTTTTTAAACTGTTCCAGTTAATCCTTAACACCATTTAAAATCTATAAATACATAGGTTCCCCATGTATTTATAACTTTCAACCTATGAAGCTGCTTCAGACATGCTTCCTGTAGACTCTATATGTCACATATTTTAAGATAATCTACACCAAATTTACTTCCTACTCTAAGACCATGAAATTTAGCATTTCCAGGACTGAATGGGGACTGGTATTATGAACTGCATGGCTAGAGGTCTTTTCTGTTAACTCCTTCTTGCCTTCTTTTTCCCTGCTATGAAAGAAAAGTAATAAAATCAGGTAAAAGGGAATCCCAGCCCCAAGCAACAGGTCACTCCATACCCCAGGACCAAAGTTCTTGCCATATGGTTACTGATGGAGGTTAGAAGTGACAGTGGCATCGAGGAGACAGTACTGCAGTACCTTCTTGGGGCACCACTGATACTCAGTACCCTTCCCCAAAAATTCAACCTACTTTTCTCACTACAGATCAGACTTCATAATTTTAAAAGTTGTCTAGTTTCCCTTTGACCCTCATTTTTAAATGAGATCCCAATAAATAAATACAGCAATAAGAAAACTGTATCTAAGTCAACCGTGTTCAATTTAGTACTTAACCACACAAAGAAAATGCATGCTCTATGTCTGTTCAAAGTGGAAGAGCAATATAATTATTTGCTACTGTTCCTTGGCATCTTCTCATTTTTCTACAATGTCCACACATAGAAATTAGTACATCTGTAAACTTCCTGGATTCATTCAAGGCAGGTAACAATTTTCAGAAGATTAAAAATATGAATGCAAAAAACATATATGTATATATATGTAGATGGCAATTTCTTGAAAATATTATTTCAAAAATAGTACTAAAATTCAAAATTCATAATCTTATCTTTTAAAAATTATAGTTGTTTAATGTAATACAGTGTTCTCTCAATAAACTTTTAATTCACTGCTTTTAAGTAATTTAGATGTTTAGTAGATTCTTTTTATCTTTATTATTTTTAAAATCAGAAATAAAACTATCTACTCTTCTTACCTAGGTCCCATATACCATTTTAAATGAAGGTATAAAGTGATTCTCTACATAAGAATTAACAGATATATCTACATGGACACCCAAGTAGATACTGAAGCAATTTTATAAAAGGAAAAAGTTGAAAAAAATTAAGTAAATTATACAACTTTCCTTCCAAAAAGTTCAAAACATTTTAGGGATATCTTTATTAATTCTTTCAACATTCCTACATATTCAATAGGGACTGCATTAGCCTAGTTTATAGACGTTAACAATGGAAAAAATTAATCATCATAAATAACTTCTTAAGATTGTACTAATAGAAGACCTGGGAATAGAGTTCAGGTCTCCGATTCATACAATTCTTGGACCAAAAAGATATTAATGAATCCTATACAGGTAACTGGACCTAACTCCTCCAACTCATAATTTATTTTTTTATTATTTTTTTAAGAGTGCTCTTGTCTTGACAGCATTTGTTTCATTTTCTATTTTATTTATTTCTAAAACGTATTTATTTATTTATATTTTTGGCTGTGTTGGGTCTTCATTGCTGCATGTGGGCTTTCTCTACTTGCGGTGAGCGGGGGCTACTCTTTGTTGCGGTGTGCAGACTTCTCATTGTGGTGGCTTCTCCTGTTGTGGAGAGCCCATGGGCTCTAGGCGCATGGGCTTCAGTAGTTGCAACACGTGGGCTCAGTAGTTGTGGCTTGTGGGCTCTAGAGCACAGGCTCAGTAGTTGTGATGCACGGGCTTAGTTGCTCTGCGGCATGTGGGATCTTCCCAGACCAGGGCTCCCCTGCATTGGCAGGCAGATTCTTAACCACTGCGCCACCAGGGAAACCCCAACTCATAATTTAAAACCATTATTGTCGCAGACATAGAGGATGGACTTGAGGACACCAGGAGGGGGAAGGGTAAGCTGGGACGAAGTGATAGAGTGGCATGGACTTATATATACTACCAAATGTAAAACAGATAGCTAGTGGGAAGCAGCTGCATAGCACAGGGAGACCAGCTCAGTGCTTTCTGACCACCTAGAGGAGTGGGATAGGGAGGTTGGGAAGGAGACGCAAGATAGAGGAGATATGGGGATATATGTATAGCTGATTCAGTTTGTTATAAAGCAGAAACTAACACACCATTGTAAAGCAATTATACTCCAATAAAGATGTTTTAAAAAAATAAATAAACCATTCTTGTAATTACTGACTCAAGTGCTTTTTAGAAAAGTTCCTTAAACTTCAATAGAAAGAATAAAATGCACTCAAAAGTTAAAATACACACGTGTGCAAATACACAGTGCCCACCATTTTAATCTCTCTCCATAATACCAACAAAAAGTTTAAAAATTGTAACACTTCACATACATTACTCAAAATACCAGTTTACCTCTCTTTTAATAATGGGATCAGGATGGTCTAAGCATTCAATTATTGTCATCTGGTGTTGAAGAGCCAGAGTGGGATCCTGTTGGATAACATAGGTAAGAGCCTTCAATCCTAGAAGCAAAGATTACATTATAGAAAGTGACATAAAACAAATACCCAGCAAATTTCTCTCTTGGTAATTTCCATCAAAAGAACCAATCATCTTACCTAAATATTTGAGATTTATTTTAGGTGACAAAACAAATTTTCCAATGCACTTGGCAGCCTTCTCAAGTAATTCCGATTTAGGATAAATAGAATAGACTGTATGTACACATTCAAACAGAATAGCTACAGAAATAAAATATTATAATGTCAGGGATCATATTAAGGCATAATAAAAGAATATATCTTGTAGAACTCCTAACAAAACAAACTAATTGGAAGGTCAGTTTTAGTCAAAAATCTTACTTATGGAAATTTTTCAAATATAAGAACTTTACTGTTTTCAGGCTTTACACAGTTGTTAGGATTACGTTACCACAGTACAATTTAAAGACAATGATATATATTAATAGATAAGAATGATATATTCAGTCATGCAACAAGTATTTTCTGAAACTTCCTATGAGCCAGACATTGTTCTACTAGTATGGATACAGCGGTGACAAAAACCCCTGCCCTCAAGGAAATCACATTCTAACGGACACATAAGTAATACATTCACTGTTCCCATATAAATAGATACTTCCAACACTCCTTGAATGCTTAAAATAATTTATTCTTAGGCATTTTCTACCACTTTTACATAGAAACTGTATATGTAGTTTATTTCAGTGCAGTTTATTTCAACATAATCATTTCAGGATGCTCTAGCATTTATTTCAAAATAGGGCCACTACTCAAAAATCTTCAAACCACTTTTTAACAATTAACCTCCAAGGATATAGAAAATCTACTGAACATCTTAATAGTGTTCAAATTTGATTTTCTGGTCTCATCAAAGATCTGATAGCTATAATAGACGATCAAAGTCGATACTAAAATTTTTTTCAAACTCTCTTAAAGAGCATAAGTCAAAGAGCTGGAGCTTTGCCATGGTAAAGAAGAATCATTTAGGCACCATTAAGTCCTGCATGTCCTGTGGAATCACAGAATGAGAAGTGAGACACAGAATCAGCAGACTTAAAAATAGTTCTACTGTATAGTTGAAGCATATCGTGTCTTTGATAGAATCACTCCTGCTCTTTTTCCAAAAGCTTAAAACATAACAATCAAACATTTGTGTACAGGATATAAGATAGATCCTGAATATTCAACTAACTATGTTTTACACTGCTAAGCTGCCTATCAATTGATACACATATAAATTTCTGGTAAAAAGCTTTACATAAATAAATACTTTCTAAAGAAGGAGAGAGAAAAGAAATCAGAAGGAAAGATTTTTAAGAAATAAACAACTCTTTAAGAAGGGAACTGACTTTAATTAAAGGAAAACCTACAAAGTAAGTCAACTGAACCTAAAAAGATTCTTTATATATCCAGATGTTATGCTGTAAAAAGCTGTTACTCTGTGCTATGAAAAAAGCTGATTTTATGACTTCACGAAGTAAACAGAGAGAGCCTTAGTCAACTTAACTAATCAACTAAGGCAGGAGTAGGCAACACATCATTAAACACAGCCCTCAGCCTATCTTTGTAAGCTGTGAACTAAGAATGACTTTTACATTTTTGAGATATAACTGACATATAAAATTATTACTTTTAGGTATACAATTACATTTTTAAAGGTTTAAAATAAACAAAGGAGAATATATGACAAAAACCTATATGACCGACACAAAACCTAAAATATTTAATATCTAGCCCTCTTTTCAGAAAAAGTTTGCCAAACCCTGAACAAACGTGCTAGTCCTAAGTAAGATTAAAAATGATGATGTTCCATTTTCTATCATAACTGACATATTTTCCTTTATGGATTTCTACCATTTAGAGCTCTCCTATCAAGATGTTTTACTGACAACAAAAGCTTCTCATTACCCATCTAAAACCTAAACTTTTATATTTAGATGCTCATAAGATTTCTGAAAAGCTAGTTTAGGTAAAATTAATAGTTCAAAGATTGCACTTATTAGTCAACCTAGGCATAAATGAGCTGAAATGAACTTAACAGGTTTTTAAAATTATTTTTAAATAATTTAGAGGCTAATAGCCTTTATTCTCCAACTCTACAAAAGTCTAAGTCCATAAATGAAAAAGCAATTACTCTGCTGTCTCCTCACTGCAGTGGTTAAAAGAATACAGTAAGTCCCCTACATACGAACCTTCAAGTTGCAAACTTTCGAAGATACAAATGTGCCCCTGTACGCCAGCGGTTGTACTGTACTACCGTACTTTTCAAGGTACTGTACTGTAAGATTAAAAATGCTTTATTTATTTTTGTGTTTGTTTTTTATGTATTATTTGTGTGAAAAGTGTTATAAACCTATTACAGTACAGTACTATATAGCCAACTGTGTTGGTTGAGTACCTAGGTTAACTTTGTCGGACTTACGAACAAATTGGACTTACAAACATGCTCTCGGAAAGGAACTTGTTTGTACGTAGGGGGACTTGCTGTAGAGCCTCTAAGGATTTCTAAAGGTAAAATGCATCGTGGAGCTTTGTTTACTCTTCCAGAGGAAGCCAGGTCCTAATCAAAATACCATCAAGTAAAAAATTAACAAATTAAAAATTAATAACATTCTAACATTTGTGACACTGTGGTTTTATTATAGATATTTTGGGTAGGATTATGCACAAAATTTGAAGAAGTTCTACTGACACTGTATCCTTCAGACTAGACTTTACTTTCATTTTAAATAAATTAACTACTGTCACCACTCTGGCAGGGAGATGCGGGTACCATGCAATAAGGGTGGCAGTCCGCTCTGCCTCCTTTAACACTTGGAGAGGCAGGGGATGCTGGTTCCTTCTGGATGGGGGATGGAAGTACCCTGCCTGGAAGAGGGAGGGGCACCCCGTTACTGCTCCCTATACAACCTGCATTGAGATTAAGGGGGTGGCCCTGGTATACGTAACCAGTTTAAAAGCCCTAACTCGTCACTAGACTTCTTCTAACGCCACCTCAGGAAAGATGGGAGGGGTACCTCATTATTCCCTACTCCTGGATAATGTGAAATCCAGGCTTCCCACATCATCTCCACTGGCAATGCCAGGGAGGGTCCCCCTTAACATCTGGCAGGGATGAAACTGCAGCTGCCCCTCTTGGTCTTCACCACTAGCCCCGTGGGAGGGTTGGGGCACCTCATTGTATCTGGTGAGGGTGGAAATCTTGACTCTCCATTCAGCCTCTGCCGCTGTGGGTGGTCCACAGTTTTTTCTGTCTGATGCTTGACTGTAATAGAAGAGCTATTGTCTAAAAGTTTTCTATCTTGCTAGTTTGCCCTTTTTCCCTTAGTCCTTTGGCTAGAGAGCAGGCTTTTTTCAGGGCACTTTTGTCTGCACCTGTTGGCATTTTCAGACTGCTGGCTCTTCAGTACCCAGTCTGGGGTATATGAGGCAAAAAGAAAGCCCAGGGTACCCACCTTGGTGTTGTTCCTTGAATGCAAAGGTCCCTAAGCAGTCTCCCTTCATTTATCCACCTTTCAGAGTCTTATATGTTTATTTTACATATAATGTCCAGAGTTTTTAGGTGTACTTAGTGGGAAAAGTACTTCTATCTACTTTTGATGGTTCTATCCCTTATACTCCATTTTATGTAATTCTCCCAATTTACCAAATAGTTTACTAAAAATGTCTTTCTCATCTTATCAGTACCCTGCCCAAAACTATTCCATACCTCCAGATTTATACAGTATAAAGTTCCTTTGGCTGCCATGGGAGGACCTCCACAATATGGGCTTCCCACTGCTTCACTATGAACTGTCCAACAGGCTGGCAAGTCACTGTTCTCTGAAACTGTTTTAAACACGCCCACTTCTGCACCTTCTCTCATGTTCCCTCTGCCTTAGAACCACTTTTAACCTCCCTTCTGGCTATCTTAATCCTATCTTTCAAGGTCCTATTATATCAATAAATCTTTATGTGCCCTGAAACCCAGAGTGATCTTTATCGCCTCTGGATTCCTGTAATATTTATTGACTTTATCTCCCCTTTGCATTCTGCCTTATACTGATATTATGCTTTCATAAATAAGTTATCTTCTCCATTATACTGTAAATTCCTTGAAGGCAAAGATTATATTTAATACTTCTTCATATCCTCTACATCACTTTATGCAATGCCTGGCACATAGTGGATACTCAGTAAATGCCTCTGATGTGATTTACTTCTTGATTTGACACTAAGTTATAATAATGAAACTTTCATAAAAATACAGTTTAAAAAATATTAAGACTGAAACCCAATAACATAACTGATAAAAGTAAAATAACTTTCTCTTCTTTCAATTCAATTAAAACATATTACTCACTGAGTAATCCAGTGCCAGATACTGGGATATGCTGGCCAATAAGACAGACACAGTCCCTGCACTTATGAAGTTTATAATTAAAATTCACATTTTTAAGTAATAAGATATTTATATTAGGTTTACCAGAGAACACTCTACCATTGATAAACTCACTGTAAGCCATAAACTGTATCAGTACAAATACGGGGGGGAAATGTAGAACAAAGAGAAGATAAATAAAGGAAAAAAGGGAAACAACAGAAACTAAGTTTCTCTGGCAAGGTGAAACACTGGACTGACAGACTACAAAGAAATAAACTGTTGGCACTGGTCCCAGCAATCTTAATAAAAGAAGGATGTCCTAATGGAGAACATTAAAAAATATTTCCTCAGGTGTACAGTATTCTCTAAATCGAAAGTAGTAACAGTGGTTATCTCCAGGAGGGGGAACTGGGTGGTGGGTCATAAGGGTCAAAAGGACACTTACTGTTCACTTTGTACCTTTTGAATTTTGAACCATGTGCATATATTACCTATTCAAAAAAATTTAAAAATTAAAGCTGAAATGTCAATTACAGAAAGAAAAAAAAAAACTTTCTGCAAGGAAAAAAAGCAGAAAATTGATTTTAAACAGAATTCCTTGAGAGCCTTTCAAACCCTTATCCTAGACCATGATTATATCTCAAGCAAAACTTTTTAATTTACTTTAGCTGCCTCCAAAGATTCTGACACTACTCTGGATACACTGACAGCTCCTAGCCAAACCTCCTGCCTCAATAATGATCATCCTTATCTCTGGCACCTTATTCTTCTCATTACATAGCAGGATCCTAGATGATGTCAACTATTCATTATACTGTACACTTATAAGGGCAGGGCCTGTGTCTACCTTATTCTTCCCTTAAGCTCCCACACTTACCATGGAGGAATACGTTAAGTCAATCAACTCTTTCCTCAATCTGTACCTAGTTTACAAATTAAATTTTTGTTTTGTAGGCATTCAATAAATACTGGGTGAACAAATGAATACACCACACTTATTACCTTAATTACCATTTATACACGCAAAACATAAATCTATCCTTCAAAATTTACTATCCCAATTCACTACCACGTGCATTATTTTTTCCATACTAGTCTTATGCATGCAATCCTTTCTTTTTATTCCTACTGCATTTTTGTCAAGCACTTTTATTACAGTTAAACTAGTTCAATTTCTGCCCTCTAGTCTACTCTGCACTTCTACAACCATTGTTCTTAAAGATCCACAGTTTACCATTGTCTGAAAGAACAAGTAATGCTCTCCATCCCCTACTTCACGGTATTTTACCAGATTAAGAAGTGACTTCTCATTTGAGTTATACCTCTCTATACCTCTTCTACTGCCCTTCTCCATACCAAGTGAGATTCAAACTGTTTTACTTCTATCCTTTAAATATCTCCAAATATCCCAATTTCTTCAACGAGCTTTTTCAGGCTGATCAATAAAGAACTAAGAGTTCTTCCCTCTGGCTATTAAGACTGGAAGTTTTTTTGGTTACTTTTCTCAGTTCTCCTCCCTCCTCCCCCATTTTACTCTTGTCTCTTATCACTAAATTACTTTGTAAAATTGTATTTAACATAAATAGCTATTGTCTCTTCATTAAAAAGTACATTATTCCACATCTATATATTCTTATCTATATCGTACTCATCCTTCAGTTATCTTCTTAAATATCACTTTTTCAGAAAAGCCTTCCTTGTTCTCCCTCTCATCTAAGACTAGCTGCTGTATTCTCCAGAGTACCTTGTAAATTCATCTCTGTAACATTTCTAGTACCTGTCCCCTTCCATCTATTTAGGCTGTGAGCTCCACGATATTATTTTATTCACGACTGTATTCCAAGCATCTTTCACAGGGTCTGATAAATAACAAAAACTTAAGAAATATTTGGTGACTAGTTGACTGATTATTTCATTTAAGAACTGTCTTAAGTATGGAATGGACCTACTAGGTTATCTTCACAGTCAATTAGATGCTTGATGGACATTTTCAATACAGAGACAATTTCTCTTTAAAAATAAAGACTTAAAAAGAGAGACAATTGTAATAGTCAATTTAGGTCAACATTTAAACAATGGCGTAATTTCAAATTATTTTTATTAGCTATTCAATGCTTCCAGTGAAAAATAATAATCCCAAAACCACCTTAAAAATTAACATTTAAAATTCTATTGAAATTTATATTCTAACACAGATTTAGCTATAATACTGAAAACATTATTAGTCATTAGAGCAGCATTTACATATGTTACCTACCATATGTGACATTGTGATTTAACTCAGCTCTTCGTAAGGATTCATCGAGAACATCATACATTAATTCACTTGTCCTGTTTAAAAGATATTTTATTTGCAGTAGAATTATAGTATTATAACCCAATAAAACATAGTTTTTCAAACTTCTCTCTCTTTAAAACTGAGGATCTACAGAAAAGAAGTGAAAGAAATTCATTTTATGAATTGGGAATTTCACTTCTTAAAGATTCCATTTGTTCTTTTTCATGAGTTTAACTTCCTGCTTTATCAAAGCTGACTAGTCAATGAAGAGATAAATCAATCAACTCTTTCCTCAATCTGTACCTACTTTACAAATAAAGTTTTTGTTTGGTTGAACATGCTATCTTTTATAATTTTCTTCGTAATATAATATTTCTACCTGTTTAAAGTTACTACATTAATACTTCACATAACCAGATTACTCCAGACAGTATATTATCTGTATTTCAAACACTTAGTTTTTAAAAAATATTCAAATACTAGTCTTTCTTTGAGTAGTACCAGGTTCATCAGAAAGAAAATTTTAACTTTCATTTATGTTAAAGAAATTATATTTTGTGGAATTAACAGATTAAAACCATTCCTATGTCTTTATGGTCACTGATTACAGTTATAGTTACTGGGTTGAGGTAGATACTATACAAAAATGCAGTGTTTTATAGAGCCCTAGCACTCTGCCACCAAGCCTTTTCTCCAAGGAAAAGTCCTCTCCAAGAGGCCAATGTGAAAACTATGGCTTCTCAGCTGATATTTTTGTATGTTTTGTAAACTCAAAAAGCACTAATAGAAAAAAAGCACCATCAACACAGAATACTCAGGGACTTCCCTGGCAGTCCAGTGGTTAAGGCTCCATGCTTCCAATGCAGGGGGCACAGGTTCAATCCCTGGTCGGGGAACTAAGACCCCATAGGTCACGTGGCGTAGCCAAAAAAAAAGTAACAACAACAACAGAAAAAACCCCGACCCATAGAATACACAGTTGTTTCTTGCAGAGAAACTACACTATAAAACAAACAAAAAGATGAAAATAATCTGGGGCTATACAAATTACATATCATGTATGTTACAACTTTCTCAGAAAATGTCTTTTTTTTCCAAATATACAGCTGTAAAACTCAATATGAAATGCATGTATTTCTATTGCATCTTAACTAAAGTATAAATACCCAGTGAGAATCCAGAACCATATCTAAAATTCCTCATTTTATTATGTAAGCATTTCTTCCACAGACAACAACCATATAGTAGACATTACAAATCCTTCCCTCCCCAAATATGGTAATACTACACTTAGATTATGGTATAGTTGCCCAATTTTAAAAGCCAATGTCTGGCATAAGAGTCATAATTAACCACATGAAATGTGGAAACATTTGCAGACATGATTGAGCTAAATGTTAATAACCTAAGAAGCAGAATGCTATAAAACACAAGGAAATATTCAAACAATAGATATAAAAGACCATAAATATAAGAGATTTTTCCAGTAAGTTAATTCTTTCAATTAAATACATTAGAATCCTGTTATAAAATAACTTAACATTTTTACTTTGCCACATTGAGCTAATCATAACTTAAGAAATATACGTTAACATAAAATCTTATTAGAGTTCAAACAACAAAGGAGGGAACGAACATTCTAATGTTCCATAACATTATAAGAGAGTTCTACTCTTTATTCATTTAATTAAGCCTAATTTCTATTCAACTGAGCTCTCTGAACTCTATTCAACATACTCATCTTTGTACATATTCTTCAAATTCATCCATGAAGGAAAGAAGGAAGATAATGAGTTAATGAATTTAGTAAATTCACTAAATGCCTCCAAAGTTACTTCTTGACAACATATGATGGCATTAAATCCTTTTGGACCAGTGAGATCTGAATGCATTACTATGAAATTCATGGTTTTAAAACAGAATTCTAGTGAACTCCAACTAGAGCTCCACAATAGGACAAACATTTCCAATGTGTGTGTCTACTCCATCAACTCCAGGTTTCCACCCTAGGTTTCAATCAAGGTTGAGATTCATAAACATAGAAAAAAGTAAAATAGCAACACCAAGAGTGATACAGCCCAGTTAGCGCTCATCAGGAGCTCACCAAAGACGGATGCTGACATGACACTGAGGAGACATTACTAGGAGCAATAATAGCCTAGAGGACAATCCCTTAGTAAAGTGAGACTAAAGAATTAGCATATAGGAGTTCCCTGGTGGCGCAATGGTTAAGAATCCGCCTGCCAATGCAGGGAAGCCCTGGTCCGGGAAGATCCCACATCCCGCAGAGCAACTAAGCCCGTGCGCCACAACTACTGAGCCCGTGGGCCCTAGAGCCCGTGCTCCACAAGATAAGCCACTGCAATGAGAAGCCCATGCACCGCAACGAAGAGTAGCCCCCGCTTGTGGCAGCTAGAGAAAAGCCCACACACAGCAACGAAGACCCAATGCAGCCAAAAATAAATAAAATTTTTTAAAAAAGGATTAGCATATAAATGCACCCTACTGTATAAAACAAAACCACATCTCTAAAGTCAGAACCTGATCAGTAGTATTTTCTCAAGACAGAAACACATCAGGGGCTCAAGCCATGGTCCTTGCTCTCAAGGGGACCAAATCTAGTTGCTCTTGAACAGTTTAAAAAAAAATTCTTAAATAAAAATAACAGGTGTGCACACATGCACACACAGAGAGAGAAAGAATGATAAAGCAAATACAAATAATTGATGAACAGAGGTAGAGAGAGCTCCCTGTACTATTCTTGGAATTTTTCTGTAAGCTTGAAAAACTACAGCAAAATTAAAAGTTACAAAAATATATGTAACTGGAAAGGCACCCATAAAGTTTAATAAAATTACTACCTAAAAGAGTAATTCAAACAAATGAATTGTTCCAATTAGAGCAACAGGGTAAGCAAACTATAGTCTGCATGCCTAATCTGTCCAGATGCCTGTTTTTGTATTGGCTACAGGCTAAGAATGGTTTTTACATTTTTAAGTGGTTGAAAAAAAATCAAAAGAATAATATTTCATGACACAAAAATATTATATGAAATTCAAGTTTTAATGTCCTTAAAGAGTTTTTTTGGAACATAGCTGTGCGCATTCATTTACATATTATCTATGGCTGCTTTTGAGCTGTATACAACAGCAGAATTAAATGGTTGCAATAGACAACATATAGCCCATAAAGCCTAAAATATTTATCTGGCCCTTTATAAAAAAGTTTCCCAAGCCCCAAACTAGAATGGTTAAGAAAGTTTCATGGAACATATGGAGCTTCAAAGGTATCTTGCACTGTGAGTAGGACTGAGATAAGCAGAGAGCCAGGATTATCCCAGCAACCTGAATTTTTACACTTCTTATAGTGGCTTATTTATCACTATTAAGTCAATTAAGCATTGGGAGAAGCTGGTTTATCATGAAACCTCTAGATGACTAAAGCCTATCAAATTTACCTAGAATAGTTTACCTTTGATCATCTTTTCCTAGAAGTCCTAGTATTCTCAACAGCTGAATTTGTAACCATGGTGCTGGTACACTGTGGTAATTGAAATCTATGGGGAGTTTTCCTCCAACCACTTGCTTCAAAATTGTTACAAAACTCCCAGTCAAGTCTTTATATGCAGATGAATTCTCCTACATCCAAAAAACAAAATAAAACAAAACAAAAAACTTTGTTAATAATAATGTCTTAAAAATAAAATAGACCTGGTTGAAATGCCATATAGAATCTAACTTAATACATGCTCACTTAAGAAGTTTCATGTTCATATTTAATGAAACAGTCCTCTAACTGTGTAATTTCTTCCACCATGAAACTCCTCTGGCTACCAGATCCAGAGCTGAATCATGCCCCAAAAAGCTTCCACCACCTCCTACTTCCTATACAGTTTAATCACATTTCCAAAGTTCTATAATTACACCTTAGAACCTTTAAAAGCTAGTATCAGCAATTAAAGCAAAAATTGAAAAGAACCGGCATACTGAAAAAAGCAGTAATACCTCTACTTTCGATGAAAACCAAGGTCTGTTTCCAATCTCTGAATTTTGTTTTCAAGACTTCTTCATGTGATTGAACTAAATATGTTCCAGGTGGAAGAGCATAGCCAAAATTACTCAAACATTTAAAACCCCCAAAATCAGTAAGCCTGTTTATCAAAAATTAATTAACTCTATAGTATTTAAACATGTTTGTGATTCTGAATGAGTATGCCTTGATTATCTATCTGACTAATCTCTTGGACTGGGGAAATTTTTTTTATCTTTTTTTTTTAACTGAAGTGTAGTTAACATACAATACTATATTAGTTTCAGGTGTACAACATAGTGATTCAGCATTTATGTATATTACGAATTGATCACCACTATAGGTCTAGTAACCATCTGCCTGAACTGGGGAAATTAAATACACATTCCTCAAAATGAATGTTAGACTCTTCATTGTAATTTTTACTGTGTATCAAGGACAAATTTTTGGAAGGGAAATAATAGCTCTTTCAGAGTTTAATAAATGTTAGAGGAAAAATAAGATTTAATATCAATTATCTATTTATACCACACTATTTTGGAGCACACAATGCATAAAAGTAAAGACAACCTTCAGTTTCTGTAATTTTTAATTGATTTCAACAGCATATTCCATTTCATTATGAGGTATGATGAAATCTCTCACAAGTATATACTTTCAGACACAAAGGGTTTCAGGCAATACACTGGGGATGAATTAGTATAAACCCGTATCATCATTTAGAAAAATTTTTTACCATAGTATCCAACCCCCCTTCCTCCTCCAACACAGTATCAACGTATGGAGTCAACACTGTAGACTATGCCTTGCACGTTCTCCACCAGCTCTCCTCATTTCTATAAACCGTTATATGTATCCCATGAAGTTGTATAAAAGGGAGGTACTGCTTGAAAAACCACAAATCTGAAAATTTCAACCACTTTCCAGAGCTACCATTTTTCCATGCTTCTTTCGTAACATGAAAAAATTTTAGGCATAAAAAAAGACTAAATCTATAATTTGTCTACAACTCATGTGATCAACAACATGCAAAAATTACTATTAAAGTGTCAATAATACAAATTTAAATGTGACTTAAGCATTTTACTGAAAAATATGAGTTTTCTTTTAATTACATAATTACATTTTTCTAATGGTAGCTACTCAGTAACTGCTCAAAATGCCAACTTACCTTAATCATCCTAAGGTATATGTGCAAGGATGCAGCCATGACCCCAACATCTCTGTCACAAAGTGCTTTCCGAAACTTAATATGGATATGCTGTACTTGATTAGGAGCGATGAGATAGAATTTATATAATGCTAGGACAGCTTTTCTTCGTATAATCTCCCTAAAGATAAAAAATAAAATCTAAATAAACCATCTGAATTACCAGGTATTTATTAGTTTGAAAAGATTATGGACCAGATGATTGTAAAATACCAGCTGTTACCTGAAGCTAAAAAGAAAGAATTACACATTTATTATTAATTTTTTATTCTAATCTACCAAACTATAAAAGTAGTTATCTCTAGGAGGTAAGACCTCAAGAGACTTTAACTGTCCATGTTATATATTTCTCTAGTTATAAAATTTTTTGGTAACAAGCATATATTACTTTTGAAACCAAAACAAACCAGGAAAGATAAATTCCTTAATTCCCTAATTCCATTTTTGAAAGCCATATCTGTAGAAATTGGGAAAAGAATCAACAGTAAATTTAAATGAGTGAGGGGTAATTTCTGCCAATAACATTAAACAGTCTCTTCATCAATATTAAAAGTCTCCTTAACATTCTAGCTTTTCATATTTCTTTTTTTACATCATGGGCAAACATACTCCAAATACTTGAGGGGGGGCAGGGGAGTATAAGGGGGACTTACATTAAAAGATGTTACTCCTCTCCTTGCCCAGCTCATGTTTCAA
This sequence comes from Monodon monoceros, assembly GCF_005190385.1. Classification (NCBI taxonomy): domain Eukaryota; kingdom Metazoa; phylum Chordata; class Mammalia; order Artiodactyla; family Monodontidae; genus Monodon; species Monodon monoceros. Next base: position 81,673,131 of record NW_021703778.1, read on the forward strand.
AAACCTCATTACAATGAAGAGGAAAGTATACACAAGTCTTGCACTTCATTTGTAACAGATAATGTCTAGCACACAAGAAGCAAAAATAAAGAGTTGCTATCCTATGAAGGAATTATAATCTTTGTTTTTGTCTCTTATGCCTATTTCCACATAGTTCATATTTGCAGACTATGCTGGCAGTGCCCACAACAGCAGTACAGAAGTATTTATTTTCAGGGTTCCTTAATATGTATTTCTGTTACCTAAAATCATAGAATCTCAAAATTGAGATTATTCAATGCAATCCTCTGTGTTTCACTCAAGAATACTTTTTATAAGATTCCTAACAAATGGCTACCCAGCCTCTGCATTAACAAGCAACCTACTATCTTCCTAGGTAAACTATGTCATGCTGGAAAATTCTTTTCACATAAAAAGAAAAGCAGATTAACAAAAGATTTGCCATTAGTATTAATACTACAGTAACTGTAAACTATATCCCAATGTATTGCTATTGGGCATTAACCAATATGAGTTCCGGGAGAGAGTAAGTAAATGAGGTGAGGAAAAAGAATACAAACTCTGAACAGGCTCAGGAATCCCTAGGTCTGGCCCAAAGTGGTGGCAATAACACAAGATATCAAAAAACCTGGATTTGGGCTGTGAGTTTGGCGTGCTGAAATATAACCAGGGATTCAAAAGTCGAGTCCAAGCCCTGTCTCATAGCTTCGTTGTGATATCTACTGGTTTATCTGTAGCTCTGTCCCACAGCTCTGTCTTTAGCTCTTTACTCCATAGCATGGAGTTAGGTATGGCCATAATTGCAAAAGCAGAGTTTCAGAAAGTCTAAACTCTAACTGGTAGAAGACAGGAAAGGCCAGGACTTGAAATGACAGTAGATGGGAAACAATAAGGAAAAAATTGAAAGGGTAAATGGGAAGCAACAAGGAAAAAATTCAATTCTTTGAAAGATTTCATAAAAAGGATAAGTATGGCTACCACAAAACAGTGGTGGTATGGAAAAATTTCATAAAAATATGCTCTGCTGTGATCATATCAACCTCTAATTATCTAAGAAAGGCTAATATTTTATTTCCAGTAATTAATTTTCCATACTCATCATTTGTTCTAAACACAGATTTGATATAAACAAAATATTACAAGTCTGAAAAGTCTCTGAAGTTATTCCATAATTCTTAGAAAAAGCTATCATTTTTAGCTGAAATATTCATGGTCCGAGATTTAAAGAACACAAACCATAAAACAACATTTTAAAATCTTAGAACACTAAAAATACTGACTTAAGCATATGAAATATTATGAGTAACAAAAGAAATCTTTATCAAAAATGTATATATAACTAAAATACTGCAATCACAAAGGAAAAATGGCAAGTGACTGTAAACTTTTCCCTAACTTTAAAGATTATGAAGTTAAGGGGCTTGGTCAAAAACAAAATAATTCCAAATGTGGTGAAAAAGTAATCAAGTTGAGAAGGAGAGAGTTAAGGAATCATACAAGATTAGCAAAATACAAGTTAAAGCTCATTTGGATATATTCTGCTATAAAACAGAATTTGAAAGTTGCAGTTTTGATATAAAGCATCCCCAATACATTGAAGGTCTATGTTCATAGCACTTGAACCATTTCCATATGTTTTCCATTACTTCACTTTATCCTCAAAACAAATCTGTGAGAACTAAGGATCTTCAACCAACCCCATATAGCCAAGAGAAAAACAGGACCCCTGATGGTTAGCAGAAGTGGGAAGAAAGCCAAGGATTCCTGATGCTAAGCCTCACTGACTCTCAGTTTAACTTTAGAAAGTTGCCTAACATTTTTCTAAACCCACATAAAAATAAAGGACAATAAAGGACAAATATCAGGGATTTTTGCATTATACCTGGCAGTCAAAGAATATCCTCTATCCTGGTAGCATTAAGCTAAAGTTAGAATAAACTTCTGAGTATAAATTTTCCTTTTGAAATACATAGCGTAGACACCTATCCAAAAAGAATTTACTTACTTAGAATGTTGAAGTTTATCTTCTATTAATGGAAGAACAGCTGGAATCATTTCTCGAGGGAAAATCTGGCTGACGATAGTAAGTGCCATACATACTTCTACTAGGTTAGTGCTCTGCAAGTCCTAACATTATTAAGCAAAGAAAACATTCAGTGCAAATTCTGAATCTAGGGACATTGAGCTCAACATTGCAATGGTCCTACACACTTAATAGTTTTCTACTAACTTTTTAAATTAATTTGTACATTTAGGCTTACCTCATATTTTATAGGAATATCCCTGTTTCATTTGCCTTAATAGAGTCAATAGATAAAGACAGCCAAAAGGCAACTGAACTAAAGAAGACTGTATTTCTGTCCTGACAATGACCAAAGTAGTCTTCCTTATTACAGCCTTTAAAACTTTTCTAAACTAGTAACAGAATAATTTTATGAATTCTTCTTGTTAATCAACAATATGAGTGGAAGTTTAAAAGGAAGCAATTCTTGAATATATACGATAAAATGCATGCATTCATATATACTTACATAAGCACAAAGTTTACAAGCCGTTCTAATAGAACCCAAAACTACGTTTTTGAAAGTTTGCAAAAGTTTAAGCTACTAGTAAACTTAAGAGAGTATATAACTTAATTCAGAAAGTATTGATACTACACACCCACACACACACTCTCTCTCTCACATATCAAAAGACTGAAACAAGATAAACACGAAAAAGCTCAACAATTCAATTATACTTCATTACCAATTTTGTTTAAACGTTTAACAGGAAACAATACTGCGTATGCATTAAATTGTGTTTTTATTATCTGTACATTTCAGTTACCCAATTAAACTCTGTTCTTCTTTAAACTGACTTTCAGAATTTAAAAGACTTCAATTATTCAGTTTATATCACATCCCTTTAAAACAGATCCTAGAGAAAAAGACAACAGCATGGAAGATGCATCTGACTAAGAGTCTGGAGATCTGAGTTATAATTCCAACTCTGCTTTTTTTTTTAATGTATTCTTTTATTGAAGTATACTTATTTATAATATTGTATTAGTTTCAGGTGTACAGCACAGTGATTTAGTATTTTTGCAGATTATACTCCACTATAGGTTATTACAAGATAAATGGGTATAATTCCCTATGCTGTCCTTGTTTATCTATTTTAAATATAGTAGTTTGTTATCTATTAATACCATACTCCTAATTTGTCCCTCCCTCTCTCCCCTTTGGTAACCACAAGTGTCTTTTCTATGTCTGTGAGTTTGTTTCTGTTTTGCATATACATTCATTTCTATTATTTTTTAGATTCTATATATAAGTGATATCATACAGTACTTGTCCTTCTCTGACTTATTTACTAATATTTAATTTCAATAGTATTCTCTAGGTCCATCCACAATGCTGCAAATGGCAGTATTTCATTCTTTTTTGTGGCTGAATAATATTCCATTGTGTATATATACCACATTTTCTTAATCCAATTGTCTGCTGATGGGCACTTGGGTTGCTTCCATGTCTTGGCTACTGTAAATAGTGCTGTTATGAACACTGGGGTTATGTATCTTTTTAAATTAGTGTCTTCATTTTTTCCAGATATATACCCAGGAGTGAAATTGCTGGATCATGTGGTAGTTCTATTTTTAGTTTTTTAAAGAACCTCCATGCTGTTTTCCACAGTAGCTGACCAATTTACATTCCCACCAACCGTGTACAAGGGTTCCCTTTTCTCCACATCCTCACTAACATTTGCTGTTCACAGACTTTTTCATGATAGCCATTCTCAGTGAGGTGATACCTCATTGTGGTTTTGATTTGCATTTCTCTAATTAGTGATGTTGAGCATCTTTTCATTGCCTGTTAGCTATTACATGTCTTCTTTGGAAAAATGTCTGTTCAGGTCTTCTGCCCATTTTTTCATAGGGTTGTTTGTTTTTTTTTGATATTGAGTTGCATAAGCTGTTTGTATATTTTGAATATTAACCCCTTGTCGGTCCCATGATTTGCAAATATTTTCTCCCATTTCATAGGTTGTCTTTTTGTTTTGTCCATTATTTCCTTTGCTGTGCAAAAGCTTTTAAGCTTAATTAAGTCCCATTTGTTTATTTTTGCTTTTTCTTCTGCCTTAGGAGACTGATCCAAGAAAATATTGCTACAATTTATGTCAAAGAGTGTTCCACCTATGTTCTCTTCTAGGAGTTTTATGGTTTCAGGTCTTACATGTAGGTCTTTAGACCATTTTGAGTTTATTTTCGTTAACTCTGCTTTTTTAAATGAAACAATAATAACAGCAGCAGTAGCAACTATTATTCTCTACAGTGTTTCATTTAACCCTAACAACTTGGTTGTTATTATCCTCATTTTACAGATGCAGAAACTGATATAAAAGATCTTTCTAAGCCCATTCTATAAGCCTACCTTCTTTGAAAAATACCTAATTTAATATGATTGATGAGAAATGTCAGATGCCTGAAGGAATAATTTAAGACTTCATATTAACCAGCATACAATACAATACCTTTACAACTGTATTCACAAGGAGAAGCAACAGTTCATGACTTTCATGTAGAAATAAAGAAACAGCCAAATAACCTATAAAATTTGAGAGGAAAAGTCTCATAATTACCTGCCAAAAATTAACATTTCCCAAGAAGTTAAACAAAGCAATAATATATTCCAAAATTTAAGTGTCAAAGATACCAGTTACAGGTAAATATAAAAACAAATAGTAAAATAACAAGGTTCAAAAAATTCAGTAAGGAAGATTTCAGATGTTCTTCATCCTGAAGTCTTTCACAATTAGGTATTTCACAGGATATAACTGAAATGGAAAAGAGGCTATGTGCACCAACTTAAAGTCCTGTAAATGACATTAGGAATATATGCCTTCCATCTTCTGTGCAAATCTCTACACAATCAATCAATACATTTTCTGTCTTATAGCCAAATATAATTATTTAAAAACTAATAGCTACTACAGTTAATAAATAGTGAGTTACTAGCTATTTGTATTACTGAATGAGCTACCTGATACCAATCCATATGATGTAAATCATCTATTAGCCATAAACAATACCTTATTTTCTCAATTTGATGATAAACTATTGAATGAATAAAAGTTGTTGAGGAAAGAAACAATGTCTACCACATTAAATGTACTCATTTACTTAAGTACTTTTATTTTAATAATATCAAAATATTAAAAAATACAACTTAAGATTGAGGAAGTACATTAATACACTGACAAATACCATGTGCATGGAATCTAGATGCCCCATGTCATTTTCCTGTCACCCTTAATTTCGATAACATTTGTTAGACAGTTACTGTGGGTTAAGTACATTACAAGCCTCACCTCATTTAATCCTCACAACTCTATGAGGCAGATATTATTATTATCCCCAATATAATAACGAGGCCCCAAAAGGATAACTGCCCAAGGTCTACAGCTACTACATGGTGGAGCCAAGACTACAACCCAGCCAGTAGGAGTTAGTTCATGTTTTTAACCCCTATGTTATTCTGTCTCTCACACAGTCTACTTTAAGACCTTATTCCCTGACTCCCATCCCCATTGTTTTTCATTCTTCTCAATTCTTCCAGCCTTTTTATTAGGAATTCTAGTGTTAACTATCCCTATTACTACCCAGCATCCATAATGTGTCTGTCGGGGAAGATGGGAAAACTGTTAAAAATTTCCTGTTCTCATAACCAAGGAGTAGCAGCATGACCCACAGCAACATCTTCACTGAAGGTCAGAGGAGCAGAGCTATCACTCCCACAATCAGGAAAGACAAAAAAGAACAAACCAGCACCAGGAAAGAGAAAAACCCTAGACAGCATTTAAAGCAGAAATTAGGTCTTATCAGATTACATCTGTTCAGCTAAGATATCACCCCCTCTCAAGTCACCAATATCAAGATACAAGAAGATCAACAAACTAATCCAAAGACCACCTCAAAACCTTATGAAATCTTAATTCTATCTGTTAAAAAGAATATCCTGTTTTGACAATCAGGGAAAACAAGGAAACTGTTTTGATAATCAGGAAACAGGGAAAAAGATATTCTGTGATTCAAAAAATTTTAAAGGTTTCAGGAAAACAAAGAATAACAACTATGATTATAGAATACATTTGATATGACTAAGAGTGAGGTTCAGGATAGGAATACAGGCTTTGACTCATAGAAACTTGGGTTTATATTCTGGCTTCACCATTTAGTAGCTCTATGACCTTGGAAAATTGACTTGACCTTTCTAAGCTTCAGCTTTCTCCTCTGTCAAACGAAATAACATCTCACAAGATAAAGCACCTAACATAATTCCTGACTTAGTGGGTACTGAGATTTATTTACTCAGCAGTATTCATGTGAAAAATAAGAATGCATTATCCATCAGAGAAAGCACCAAAGCTAGCCTTAGAAATCTCAGGAGAGTAGATGAGGCAACGGTACTGGAGTAAAGGCATAAAAAATTTAAATGCTATCTTAAAAAAAACTTCCACTCATTAGCACACATAAAGAATATCTGATACCCACATACACGTCTTTCTAGGTGTCAATAAAATACTTTCCTAAGGAAGATCATGAATCTCAGTAAAAATGACTGTGAGGTTTCCTTAGTCACTGTAACTATGAAATAACCCACATACAAGGTCCTTCACTGCAACATTATTTATTAGAGCAAAAAATAAAAACTACCCATATATCCACCAATAGGGACCTAGATGAAAATACTACAGTACGTCCATCCGCCCACTGAAAACTATGCAATTGTATAAAAGTATAAAGATGTCAAAACAAGGTGCGGAGTAATCTCTGTAGCATGCTATCTTCTGTGTAAGAGACAGTATTTGAGTGTGTACTCATGAATTTGCTTGTTTTTTCAAAATGAAACAATGGAAAGATTAATCAGAAACTAATGAAAATAGTTACCCATGGGGTAAGGGGCAAAGCTGGTAGAGGGGTTAGAGATAAAAATGAAATTTCTCTGACTATACCTTTTTATCAGGTCTTAACTTTTGGACCATGTATAAATTACAAATTACATATGTAATTTTTACATATTTTAAAAATAAAATTTAGGGAATTCCCTGGTGATCCAGTGGTTAGGACTCAGTGCTTTCACTGCCACAGCCTGGGTTCAACCCCTGGTCGGGGAACTAAGATCCCACAAGCCACGTGGCGTGGCCAAAAAAACCAATAAAATAATAAAAATAAAAATAAAATTTAATGGAAAATGGAAAAATTACATGAAAGTCTAAAAAGCAAAATACAGCAACAGATGTACAAAGTATAGACTATCTATGGTTTTCTAAATTTCCTGTTGTTAGGGATCTCAGAATTAGTTTGGAAAAGACATGAAAAGACAAACACCATAAGACAACAGATGGTAGGAGCCACCTGAGAGATCACAGAAGAGTTAAAACTTGATTTGGAATACAGAAAGGGAGAGACAGGATGCCAGAGGACACTCTACTTGGAGGGAAGAATGTAACAAATCTAGAAGACAAAAGAGTATTTTCAGTGGAGTGAGATTCAACAAGTGGAACACTGTGTTCATATAGTCTCAGAGTCTTTACCAAGACATCTCCCACGCCGTACCCATCATCTGACAGCACAGGTCAATATAACTTGAGAAGAATGTTGGTCCCTGACAACATGACACTATCAACTTCTTTAAATAAAGAACATGTTCTACTCCTATGTTATTCCAAAGTGCTTCCTTCTTAAGTTTCTGATATAAAGCTGTACATATATGAATACAAGATTTAAGTCCTTGTTTTCCTAATAGACTTAAAGGTTGATTATAGAAACAAAATTTTTTAAAAGATACCTCAAATCCTCATAGTTAACAATTGTGAAACTAGGAGCAGGATACCGAAAATTATTCAAGTCAATTTCAGTTTTTATCTATTAAAAAAAAATCATCCCTTATCATTAAACTGATGAGGTTATACAGACTTTTTAAAATCAGCTTTACTGAGGTATAATTTACATATAAGAAAATTCACCCTTTTAAGTATATAGTTCAATGAGTTTTGACAAAGTCATCTAACCACCATCACAAGAACAGGCAATTTTTCATCTTTTCTATAACTCCAAAACGCTATGAATCAGGAAAATTGATTCCATTTTAGGCTGTGAGTTTTTGAAGTGTTATCTTTTAAAGCTTTGGAAATCACAAGGCAGTGTTCTAAAAACATACTACACACCTGCCACCATTCACTTTATATAACAGCCAGAACTTTAAGGACAACATTAAGTGCAAAAGTCTTAAACACATACATACCTACTCTTTTTTCTAAAAGGTTTCCTTGTTGTGCCAACTTGATTGCATGTATGTAACCAAAGGAAGCATCATATCCAAGCATTTCACAATATATAAGTCTCACCATACATTCCTTCATCATTTTCTGAAAAACAAAATATCCAGTAACAGTATAAATAAATAGAATGCTTTGACTTTTTTTTTAGTATGTTGTAATCATTTAATAGGAGAGTTCTTTAATCCTGGCACTGAAGAAATAACATATATAAATTAACCACCCAAAGTCAGACTTTATAAAGAGTTTCTCCCAAATTTAACTACCAACAGTACACATTTTAGTAAAATTATCTCAATATTTTGTTACTGGCAACAATACAAAATAAATAAAACGTAGCTATTTCTAATTCTAGGTGTCCCTCGCATAAAATGTGGTTATAATGTGACACACATGGTCCTCAGACAAAATTTCACTCGTGGTACTCTAACGTGGCTTCTAGAATGTAGCACATCATTTTAACATACTTTGTCAAATGAAAGCATCCATACAGTTCCCACAAGTTGGTAATAATTTCTGTAATGAAAATATTGTTCACATTTAAAGACTAAATTGCACCTGGAGTTTCTTCAGAATTACTGTGCTATATTATAATAGGCGATAGTTTGTTGTATAAGCATTACTTTTTCAACAATTCTCACAACTATTATGATTTCATTAATGGTATAATCATTCCAATATTTAACTTAACTGGATCTTTCAATATTTACAACATGAGCTAATAACTTGTTTTAAGAGATTCTATAAATCTGTTTTCTTAGTATGAGAATATCTGCATCAATATTTATAGCAAATTTTAATCAACAATTTAAAATATAAACGTGTTTCAAAATAAGAAAAGCTCAGACTATTTTAATATCTAAAAATTAATTAGGGTTGATATATTACAGGATTACTGAATCACAAAATGCTTAAGAAACAGTAAAATAAAATGTTTTAAAGAATAACATTTAATATTTCATATATATTATATACAGAGAGTAGATTTTATATATATATATACACATACACACATGTACATGTAAATATGAAGAGTTTAAAAATAAACCATAGGAAAATCTTAAGGGAATAATGTTTAATGATTTAATTTAGGTCCCTTGTGTTTAATAAAAGTTAATCCATCAGCACATTAATTAAAACTACTAAACACTGAGAAAACAAGCTTAAAGTATACTGGAATCCTCTTCAAAGGCTTCTACATCAATGAGTGAAAGTGTTCATTTAAGCCATTAAGTATCAACCCTGATTTTGTAACATTTTATCTCATAGTTTTTCAAAAGTCATTACGGACTTTGTTTAAGTAAAATTCTATTGCATTTACATTATTATTCTCTTATTTTTGGTAGAAGAAAATGCTTTTCCCAATGCAGGAATTCACTCTAAAAGATTTCTTTAACAAATTATAATCCAACTTCTACATGACCACCTCAGGGACAGACTATTCTGTAAAGTATGCCCAGAGCTGGATGGCCATAAATATTATAAAATCTTCCTTCAAACTCTGGCTCCCTAACTTCTACCTACTTATCTTAATTCTGTAAACACCAGGTTTATGCCTGGTAACATGAAAACTGTATTTACTGATGCCAATTATAGAAAATGGAAATCAAACTAAATGAAAAGAGAAAAGCTATTTCTCTGTAACATTTCTATCAAGTATCATAACACACTGATTTTATACATACACATAAAAACATATACATATCTATACATACACATACATATACACATACACGCATAGATCACATTAACTATGTTTTGAGTTTCATTTGTCCACATATTATTATGACCATAAAAGGAAATATAAACATTCTCTCAGACTTTACAAGTGTTATTCACATACATAATCATGTATTCATGCAAAATGATCACCACAATATTTTTATTAGAAGTGTATTCCACAGCAACTTACACAAAGAAGGCACTCACAAAATATTTGCTGAATAAACGTTGCTTGGAAAAATCTCATTATCTGAAACCACATAAAAATTAAAAGAAAAAAAAAGTAGGCCTTAATCTAACTATGTAGGGACAGTCCCACAGTCCTACAGTGGTCTGCATATGGTGGTCACAGCTTAAATAGTTGCTGAATGAATGCTGTTTGAAAATCAAATTATATGGAACAAAGTTTTTTAAAAACTAGATCCTGATTTAGCTATTGTGCAATATACTCAGTTTTACAGCAAGAAAATCACTTTTCTACCTTGTCAGCCAACCTATATTCCAAGATATAACAGTAAAATGAGAGATTTACAATATATCAATTCAGGTCTGAAAATACTATTTTATTTTTTACTTTTTTTTTTTTTTTGGCTGCGTTGGGTCTTTGTTGCTGTGCGCGGGCTTTCTCTAGTTGCAGCGAGCGGGGGCTACTCTTTGATGCGGTGCGCAGGCTTCTCATTGCAGTGGCTTCTCTTGTTGCAGAGCACAGGCTCTAGGAGCGCAAGCTTCAGTAGCTGCAGCACGCAGGCTCAGTAGTTGCAGCACGTGGGCCCTAGAGCAGGTGGGCTCAGTAGTTGCGGTGTGCAGGCTCTAAGGCATGCGGGCCTCAGTAGCTGTGGCGCACGGGCTCAGCAGTTGTGGTGCACAGGCTTAGCTGCTCCATGGCATGTGGGATCCTCCCGGACCAGGGATGGAACCCATGTCCCCTGCATTAGCAGGCAGACTCCCAACCACTGAGCCACCTGTGAAGTCCCCTGAAAATATTATTTTAAATGATGTGTCCTAACCTTCTCCCAGTGCACAACATTAAAACAATAGGATCAGCCTTGGGGTCCCAGGAGTTCCACATTTATGTAACTATCATCATGTTGGCACTGAACTGACAACAGTCAAGCAAGCAAGTCTTGCTCTGGTGCAGCCAGTCAGCAATAAAAGGCTAAAATTAATGTTTGACTTGTTACCATCCATAACTGATCTTGACTGTGATAAATTAGATTTTAGCAGCTGATCAATTAATGCCACTACTGAGTCCGCAGTGGACCAGATTTCAAATTCAAAATGTGCTGGCACTGACTATGCAAACTTACCAGAGTTGTAGTAGGAGCAGAAACAGTTGCTTTCAGATTACTCAGCTCCTGCTGGATTAATTTCTCTTCCTCCTGAAAAAATGAAAATATTTGAATGCATGAATAACCATCTTTTTAAACTGTAACAGTATTTTTAAAGGGAAAAATATAACTTATAATATTTTCAATAAAAAAGATACATTATTTTAAAGGAGAGTTACAAAAATTATGCACTTAAAATTTGCCTACAGGCATTTCTCCAACTCTCAGAGTCATTCCTGGAAAGAATAAATATTTTCATGCTAACTCACCATTCCTCTTTTCTTCACTCAGTTACTGTCCCCTTAAGGACGGGTTAGCAGAAAACCTTTTTTAAAAAAAATTAACAGTGGAGAGAAAGTAGGAAAGCAATTCTTTATGTAGTGGCCCAGAATAAGGTTCTCACACCTTCTCCTTCTTCATGGAATACAGAAACAGAGTAAGAAGGCAGAAACAGAAACTGTTCTTTTCCCCTTAAACTATATTCTTCTTCCCTATCCTTTTTTCCTTATTCTTTGCATCCTTTCCCTCACTTCCCATCTCTCTCTCACACACACACAATAAATACACTAATATGGTTACTTCTACTGTCTGCATTGTATTTCACCTCCTTAAGCACTTGAAAATTGACCCCAATTTTGACGAATATCATGCTATTTTTAAATTACACATTGAATTAGCAGGTGCCCATTAGGTGACTAACCAAGAATTAACAATGCTAGTGAAGTACAGCTACATTTAGATACCTTATGTACAGTTTCAAACTGCAGTTTAAAACCAAAAGTACTGGGCTTCCCTGGTGGCGCAGTGGTTGAGAGTCCACCTGCCGATGCAGGGGACACGGGCTCGTGCCCTGGTCCGGGAAGATCCCACGTGCCGCGGAGCGGCTGGTCCCGTGAGCCATGGCCGCTGAGCCTGCGCGTCCGGAGCCTGTGCTCCGCAACGGGAGAGGCCACAGCAGTGAGAGGCCCGCGTACCGCAAAAAAAAAAAAAAAAAAAAAAAGTATTTTATTTCATTCAGCCACCTCATAAAAACTAGCAAAGGACAAAATTTTAAGACAAGCAATATCAAGTCTACAAATAATTGTTTTTTTGTGATTTTTGAATGTGAAGCAGATCCTCCCCAGTACATCATCTTATTTCAGTTTAAAAAAGAACGTTTTTAAACCCTCAGAGCACTTTGAGGAAAAACCTTCTCTCTTTGTCTTTTCTTCTCTCCTGACACATATTTCATTGTATACTGCTCACAGCTGTCTTAAGCCCAAGATGAAGGACCAATTCCTTGGGAAAAGGAAATGTGTTTTATACTGTTTCTTTAGGGTCTAACACATAGTCTCTTCCACAAATATCTTTTGAACAGATTTTGACCTACCACATTATCTTTTTTTAAGATACAAAATCCTTGAAGCTTTGAAAAGTCTGCGGGAACTTAAAAACTTCCATTATAACTGCTCGTTTTCAAAGCCCATCTGAGGCAGAGACTTACTCAGCAAATAGTGCATTTGGGGAGAATTATGCTTTTTCTTTGCCCAACCCGTGGGTCTAACCTAAGAACCTCAAGCTCCCCAAATATACTGAACAACAGGTTCAAATGGCAGGGTCTGTTCTAGTGTATGACATCTAGCAGTTGAAAGAACCGGGAGCCAGAAAGAACCCGAGTGCGAAAGAAACTTTTTAGAAGAATAATGCTGACATTTCCAGGGCACCTGGTAGTTTCACACGCTCGATGTCTCATCTAACTCTCGAAACAACCTATGAAATATGTATTGGTTATGTCAACGTTCAAGAAACACACGGAGGCTCAAAGATTAAAGATATCTGCCCCAGATAATAATGAGTCAGTGTCAGGGCCAACCGTGGAAACCCGGCCTCCCAGCTGTCAGTCCGGGCAGCAAAGTGACGCTTCCGGACAGACGCCAGGACCGACAGACACACACGCCTCATGGCCAGCCCCGGAGGCTCGCCGCCGGACCGGAGCCTCCCAGCGAGGGGCCTCCCCGAGGCGCCCCTGACCTCCCGGCCCGGAAAACACCTACGTGCTTGGAGGTGAGAGCGGTGATGCCGCGGACCAGGCCGCCCAGTCGGGAGGAGAAGGACGCCTTGGCGGCCGCGGGCCCGCTAGCCGACTGGTTCTGCAAGAAGAGTCCCGGCAGCGCCGTCAGCGTCTTCTCCACAATGTCGCTCATCGCCGCCGCCGCCACCCGCGATCCGCTCGCCGCCCGGCCTCATGCCCAGGCCCTGCCCCGCCGCCTCCCCGGCCACCGTAGGCACTTCCTGTTTGTCTGAAAAAGAAATCTTTATTCGCGTTCTGCGCGGACAAGCACAGTGTCGTTCTAGAGAGACGCCGCGTGAGGGCGCGAGAGTCCGCAAGCGAAAGACAGCGCGCCAAGCCTGTGTAGACGTGGTCCTCCTGTGGAGGAGCAGAAGGGCCGGACGCTCCCGGTTTCGACGGCAACTCCTGCGTCCCGAGCTTCTCTGGGTCCTCCTGAGGTAGCCGCTGCCGTCTGTCCCTCTTATACTTCGGCCGCAAAAGTCTCCCTTTCCCTTTGGCCGCCTCCGCGCTGCCCTAGACCGCACGGGGAGGTGGCCATTCCTGGCCCTCTCTCGGCGGCCTCTCACTGGGGGACCACCAGCAATCCGCCCACCTCCCTCGGCCGCACTCGGAGGGGCGGAATCGTTGCTGGGCCCCGGCGCCACGCGCGGCCCTGGCCCTGGCGGTGCCGGGGACCCTGGTGGTGTTGAATGACGGCGCGGCAGTCCTGTGGATTCATCCTACTGGGTTCAGCGCCCACCGCGTACGGGGGACTCTTGGCCACTGTCTCTTCCCCTCCGACCCCCCTTCTCCTGGGGTTTGGGGAGGCAGCCAGGAAGGGGAAGTGGTCGGTTGGCCACCCCCGCGCCCCCCAGACCCCCCTGCTCCTGCCCAGCAGGTCGCAGTCCTATCCTCTCACAACGCTCTGTTCTTTTCCATTCTAGAACTGATGGCAGTTGCCACTACATAAATATGTATCTCCCTGTCTTATTCATTGCTATCACCTCAGCTTCCATCTAGAACAGAATCTAGTGCAGTGCTTTTGAGAATGTGGTCTGGTGAGTTCTGAAGGAGACCCTAACAAAGGATCCAGGAAGTCAAAATTATATTCATAATATTACTTAAATGTTATTTGTTGTTTTCACTCTTATCCTCTCCAGAGCATATAGAGAAGTTTTCAAGATAGAGGACTTAGAACCTCTCAACTGACTGATGAAGTGTGTGCTTGAGTACTACTCTTGTATTTTATAGATTCGTCTAAGGTTTAGGGTATAAGTTTTCAGAGTTTAACTCAGTTTGTCCTCAGTACTTCTAGTGTGTTCTTACAAGCTATCTTTATGATGAAATAAAAATTCATATTTTAAGGCAAGATGAGAAATTTAGACATAAAATTTTTCTCCGCCCATTTGGGCCTCCTCTCTCCCCTCTAGTGTTCATTGTGTCTGTGCATCATGCATTAACCAGACTTTCCCAATGGCAGAAGTATCTGCTCAGCCGTAAAGATCAGTTTTCCTTCTTCTGGCTCCAGCCATGTAACTCTTAGAAGATAACATTCCTTTCTCAATCCTGTAAGGGGTCACAATGCTCCACCACTCACCTTGTATGTGCAGACAACTTTGGTGGACTTTATGTACAATGCCAGTATATCATTTCCCTTAAAGATAGCGGGTGGTGCACAACAGGCTGGTCAGATAACCTGGGGAGATACTGGGCCACACCTAGTGGAAGTTCTTAGCTTAAATATTTACTTAGAACGTTACTTGTATTCCACGTATTTTATAAGATTATTGTTTTTTTGCATCACCAAATGTGTGGCTGAGCCTCAGATAAAATTAATGATGATTAGGTGATTTGAAACTATTGGTCAAATATATAGTCCTATAAGATCAATGATCTTAATAGTGTAACTCCAAATATGGGAAGAAGCAACAAGATGGAACCGTTTCCTGGACCGTAACAGACTAGTAAGACAGGCAGTACAGAGGCTTTTGATTACTGTTAACAGGGCCTAGTCCAGTAATATAGCACAGTGAGGGGCATATCAATGAAATCCTTGTCTGACCTGGGAATGAGCATTCCTAGCACCATGGGACAAATTGGTCATGAAATGACTCCCAAACCTTAGTCAAAAGTAAGACCAAAAGGGAAGGGATCGTAAAATAAAGAATGTTACCTATCATCCAGTTATACAAAAATCAAGTCATCAGCCACTGTAGTTGCTGACCTACAATATACCCTGAAAAGAATTCAGCATGAGGCACTTTGTGCTCTGGAAAACTGACAGAAATGGCCCTCAGATAGTTAGATATTTTTAGGAGAAAATTTTATGAACCCAGCATCTTCTTATACTTAGAAAAGTACTAAAACCATTAACTAATATATCTGTTCCTCAGAAATAGCAGTAACCTTCTACCAAGGTGAATGAATGCTTGATTGCACATACCCCTACGCCAAATCACATATACTACTGGCCTCCCCCTCTACCTCTTCAGAACAGTTCTCAGAGCTCTCTGAGAGACTGTCTCCCAGGTTGTAATCCTCAGTTGGCTCGAATAAAAGTTTCCATTTCTCCCTAAGAAAGAATTTTGTCAACATTCATTTATACTTATCTGTCCTCATTTAATCATCTAATAAATGGTATTTTGAAATCCCTAAATTCTCCTTGTGCCTGTGTAGAAACACAAGAAAAAAGTTCATTTTGTTTACTTGTTTTGCAAGAATATTTTTAATTTATTGAAAACTTTTCTAAATATTTAAATTTTTTCTAAAACTTACTTTTTAGAATTTAATCTTTTATTCTAAAATAAAATTTTGTTTATAATTTTTTTTTATTTTAGATTCTTTCATTGATTCACAAGAGGGAGATTAGAAGACCTGCTTTCTCAATCTCCCACATCTAAAGATGCTGAAAAATATGATATTGACATCAATATCAGAGGATTCTGACTCAGGTAAAGGGAATAATCTGGGTGAAACTGTAAATAAGAAAGGAAAATGTGACAAAAGCTTATTTCTTTTCCTTGATGTTAGAGATGTTAATGATTTACCTTATTTTGTCTTATTCAACAGAATATTTTCAAGCACTATTATGGTGCCAGGTAGGTTGAGGCATCATTTTGAGACCAATCATTCAGAGTTTAAAGAAAATTGAATATTTAAAACATGATAACCTAAAAAAAATAAAAAATTAGAAAACAATAAAAAATTAAAATGATAACCTCTTTAAAAGCCAAAGCTTTTTTTGTTACCACTTTTCAAAGTACAAATGAAAAACCAGCTGAAGCATTTTACAGGTTAAATTATTGTATTGCACTGGCTGGAGAAGGGCATACGATAGCTGAAAGACTAATAAAGCCTGTACATTACTGGGTGAATGTCTGCTAGATGAAAAATCAGTCAAAGAAATCATGGCAGTGCTGTTTTCCAAAGATGCAGTAACTCACCAAATTAGAAATTCCGTTGCAAACATAAAGACTGGGTGAATATCCTATCTGCAGAATTATACTGTCTTTAAGATGGACAAAAATTATATAATTATAGATGTAGCTAGTCTTGTTGCTTTGCTTGTATCTGTCAGGTGGCAGCACCAGCTAATACTTGAAGATCTATATAAATGCCTGGCAAAAAACTAAAGTGATGCTGAAATAAAACATTGTACAATTTCTTTTAATCTCATAGTTTATTCTGGAACAACTGTGCTGATATTTGCACTAATTGTATAAAAGCAATACTGGGCAAAACTGCTGGCACCTTGGCACAAATCAAGGCAGAGGCTCCCAAATGTACTCTTCACCACTGACACTCACATTTTTAAAAAAAGCCAGTTTCACAAAAGAATATCTTCAATGAAGCAGTAAGAATTTTTAATTTTATTAAATATCAACCCTTGAGTACATTTCTTTTAAATACTGTGTGTGACAAAATGGGGAGTACACATAAAGCAGTTCTGACATGTAACCAAGGTTTCTCAAGGAAAAGCACTGGTGCAGTTTGACTTGAAAGCTGAACCAGCCACTTTTCTTCATGGAATACAATTTTAATTGAAATAATGATTAACAAACAATGGCTTTCTTGAAAATGAGCAGTGAGTCTGTTGCCTCAATAGAAATAACTGACAGTATTCATTACCACTAATAAAATTCAAACTTTCAAGAGTAAATTGGAATTTTGAAAAATGTGTATCTGCTACCACGAGTCTGGTAATCTCTAATATGTAAGAACTGTTCTGACAAGATCAGTGGTGATATTAATGAATGTTATTTTTTGATAGTGTATAATTAAAAGTGTCAGTATTCAGAAGATCTGTATAACTCAATGAAACAATATTTTCCAAATGATCAATGCATGATGTTATAAAATTATACATGGACTGAAGATCTATTTAAAATGAATATAGACCAATGATTTTAATGTAACCCTATACAAAAAGTTCACTGATATAATTTAAAATTGCAACAAACCTTTAAGAAACTACTGCTTGTTGAGTTTTGGTATGGTATCAAAGAAGAACATCCACAATTATTTGAAAAGGCTATTAAAATACTGTTTTTTCCTGAACTACATATCTGTGTGAGACCAGGTTTTCTTCATAAACTTCAAACAACATACCAACCTGTGGTAGGCTGATACTGTCTCCCAAGGATATGGTCATATCCTAATCTTTGGACTTTGTGAATGTTATCTTATATAGTAAAACTTGCACAGATGTGATTAAATTAAGGATCTTGCAACAAAGAACTTATCCTGGATTATCCCAGTGGGCCCTAAGTGCCATCATAAATGTTGTTATAAGAGAGAGGCAGGGCTTCCCTGGTGGCACAGTGGTTGAGAGTCTGCCTGTCAATGCAAGGGACACAGGTTTAAGCCCTGGCCCGGGAAGATCCCACATGCCGCGGAGCAACTAAGCCCATGCACCACAGCTGCTGAGCCTGAGCTCTAGAGCCCGCAAGCCACAACTACTGAGCCCACATGCCACAACTACCGAAGCCTGCGCACCTAGAGTCCGTGCTCCGCAACAAGAGAAGCCAGCACAATGAGAAGCCCCTGCACCACAACAAAGAGTAGCCCCCACTCACCGCAACTAGAGAAAGCCTGCGTGCAGCAACCAAGACCCAACGCAGCCCAAAAATAAATAAATAAATAAATTTATAGAAAAAGAAAAAAAAGAGAGAGGTAGAGGGAGATTAGCCGCCACACACAAAAGAGGAGAAATTGATGTAAAGACAGAGGCAGAGATTGGAACAAGTAGTCACAAATAATGCCAGCAGCCACCAGAAGCTGGAAGAGGCAGGAATGAATTTTCCTCTCGAGCTTCCAGAGGGAGTGCTTCCCTGAGCACACCTTGATTTCTAACCAGTGAGACCGATGTTGAACTTCTGGCCTCCAAAACTATAAGGGATTACATTTCTGTTGTTTTGAGCCACCAAGGTAGTTTGTTACAGCAGCCCCAGGAAACTATTGCAAACCCCACAGTGATAGATTAAATGCAGAACCAAGCATGCGAGATTCCAGCTGTCTTATATTAAGCCTAACATAAAGCGATTTGCAGATTTGTAAACCATTGCTACTTCTCTCACGTTTTTCATTTTGAATATATAGTTGTTTTTTATTTTTTTTATGTTGTTAACATGTAATAGGTTTACTGTTGCTATTTTAAAATCAATAGCTTAGATTTTTCTCAGTTTTACTTTGTTAATTCAGTAAATATCTATAGATATAACCCATGTAAACAAAAGCTTTGTGGGGGGGGCCCTCAATAATTTTTAAGCATATAGAAGGGTCCTGAAACCAAAATGTTTGAAAACTGCTTACCTAGTACATACTAGGTGCTCAATTATTTGTTGAAATAATCATTATATTTATAATTCAGTCACAACAATCAATATATGAGTATAGGCCAGTGAACAGCAGGAGTTTAGGGGTAGGGTGATGTTTGCAAGGGAAGAAGACAAAAGAGTTCTCAGAAAAAGAAATTGGGGGGGAGAAAAAGACAAAATTGACCAGGTTATGAAGGAATAATTGCTGAAACGACAACCAGAGCTTCCTACCCTGTGGCCCAGGCACAAAGATTGAATACCCACCAATTCCTACTATTCCTCCTCTAGCTTTCACCTCCTGAAACTAAAAGTTGAAAGTAGAGCTAAGAAACAAATGTTGAAAGCCCAGTAGTGAAATGGCTATTAGGAGAAGCTACAGAACTATATGGCAGGCCCAGCTAAGATTTAGAATTATAAGATGTGGAAACTGAAAGAATATTTGGAGTTCATCTATACATCCAATCAGCTAATTTTGTAGAAAAGGATACTGATACTTAGATTTTGGAAGCCACTTGACCAAGGTCGCACAACCTTAGGGGTAGAACTGAAATTACAGCCCTAAATCTAGATTCTGAGCCTGTAATATTTCACCTGTACTTTCATGGTATTGACAGTAAAGAGGTTGTCTGTGGCTTCCTGTCCTGAGACTCTGGCTCCAAGTCCTACCCCAAAATGTAGGGGATATGGATGTTCTTTTTTAAGCTTGTAAATTTAGACTGTATATTTTTCCTGTAAATATGGGCTCTTCTTTCTCCTTTTCCTGTCTCTACCTCTGTCCCAGGTAATTTCACTCAGAATGACATACTGCCACAGGGATTGAACCTATTAAATTAAACCCTCAAGAACTGGATTTCCTCTGTCTCTTCTTCCAGTCAGGAAGGAAGGTGGCTCTCACTGAGCTGAAAATAGGGCAGAGAAGTGACTCAGTATGTTTTAAGAAGGTGCAGTGGTCCTAGGACAGTAGGGGGCAAACTAGTTTATTCCCCTACAGGAACAAACAGGGCTGTCTAAGCAGGGGTGTCTCACCTGAAAATACATACAGATGTGTGAAGGGGTGATAAGTATTTTTCTCCAATACATTTCCTCAGCTTCCTGTTTTAAAACTTTTATTTTGAATAGATGTTAAATGCAGTTTATTCAAAATTCAAAATGTACAAAAAGTTACACACAGAAAAGTCTTCCTCCCTTCCCATTCCCCAGCCATCCACTTCCCTTCAGTAGAAACAACTGCTATGATCTATTTCTTCAGAAATATTTTATACATAAACATTAGCTTTCACTTTGAAAGCCTTAGATTCCACCCCTGTGCCCACAGAGAATTCAACCCACTTATTTTCAGCGTTTATCTCTAGGGAATCATTCCTTCATCTAACATTTTTCCAAAAATTCCTGCCCTCAGTTGATGGGACTGTTGAAGACAGACAACAGTTGTTCACACTCTCTTAAAGGTTTCCATGCTGTCCCAGGAATGTGCACGGGAACCACCTGACAGAGGAATTACAGGACACATAGATACCCACGGCCCCAGTTCTCACCCTCTATCCTTGGCCAGACTCTCACCTAGGCTCTAAGTCATCCATCCCATTCCCAACCCCCTCAACTTCTAAACTCCATTTAGCTTTCTTCATCCCCTTGCTCTTTGCATTTAACATTTGGCAGTGTTTTCCCTGCAAAGCCCTTGTCAGCTCTCACCAATAATTCTGATTTCCCACTCAAGCTAAATTGCCTCCATTTACCCCTGATAACATGCTTAAAACATCCCCATTGCTCCACTTCCCCTGCCATCTTGCTTTACTATCTCATCTTTGTCCTGGATTATTATAAAAATCTTCTAATTAGTCACCCACCACCACCAATTTCTTCTCTTTTCAGGTAATCCTTCAGAGAGAGTGTTCTATTTCAGAATCTGACCATATTATTCTCAGTTCAAAATAGTCTGATGGATAAATTGCAAACTCCTTATCGGGGGATCTAGACCTCGATAACTTTCCCATTGCCCACCTCTCTAGCCTCTTTTCCTGCAAGGCTTAGGTTAGCGTTTTTTGTTGTTGTTTTAGGGATATTGAGCTGTCGATAGTTCCATGAACATGCCGCACTTTTAACTCCTCATGTTTTTGCACATGCTGACTGTTTGGAATATCCTTCTACTCTTTACTTAACTAGAAAATTGCTATTTATCCTTTAAAACAGAACTCAGGCATCACTTCCTCTATGAAGCCTTCCCTGCCCCATGTTTGTACCTTATACAACCTCTACTAAAATTGAATTGAAATGATCTATTTTTATGTCTGTCCCCTATTAGAACTGAACCCTCAGGGATAGAGAGCATGTTTTTATTATTCTCAATTCCAGAACAGAATCTGTATCTATCGTCATGGAAAGATATTCATGGTACATTGATGTAACACCAAAAATATAGTAAAAACTTAACACAGGAACTAAAATGGGATACAAAAAATATTAAACATAACAAAAGACAATAAAAGAGGAACAGAAAAAAAACACGTGGTACATAGAGAACAAATAGCAAAATGGAAGACACGAATCCAGCCATATGCATAATTATATTGAATCTGAATGAGCTACTTCCTCATTCTGTTAATGTGGTATAGTACATTGACTGATTTTTGTATGTTGAATCATTCTTACATTCCAAAAAGAAATCCCACTTGATCATGGTGTATAGTCTTTTTAATGTGCTGTTGAACTCTGTTTGCTAGTATTTTGTTGAAGGTGTTTACATCAGTATTCATAAGGGATATTGATATATACTTTTTTTTTCTTGTAGTGTCTTTCTCTGACTTAGGTATCAGGGAGGAATTTGAAGAGGATTGGTATTCATTCTTCTTTAAGTGTTTAGTAGATTTACCAATGAAACCATCTGGTCCTGGGCTTTTCTTTGTTGGGAGGTTTTTGATTACTGATTCAATCTCCTTACTAATTATGAGTGTTCAGATTTTCTGTTTCTTCATGATTCAGTCTTTGTAGGTTGTGTGTTGCTAGGAATTTATTCATTTCTTCTGGGTTATCCAAATTGTCGGCTCACAACAGTTCATAGTATTCTCTTATAAGCCTTTTCATTTCTGTGGTATCAGTCGTAATGTCCCCTCTTTCATTTCTGATTTTAGTTATTTGTCAGTTTTGTTGATCATTTGAAAGACTAAATTTGGTTTCATTGATTTTTCTGTTGTTTATGTGTTCTCCATTGCATTTATCTCTGCGCAAATTTATTGTTTCCTTCCGTTAGCTTTGGGTTTAGATATTTCTTCTTTTTTAGTCACTTAATGTGTACAGTTACATTATTGATTTGAAATTCTTTTTCTTTTTTAATGTATATGTTTACAGTTTCCCTTTTAGCACTATTTTTCTGCATCCCATAAGTTTTGTATGTTGTGTTTTTGTTTCCGTTCATCTCAAGGTATTTTTTAATTTCCTTGTATTTTCTTCTTTGACCTATTGGTTAAGAGTATGTTGTTTAATTTCCATACATTTCCAGTTTTCCTTCTGTTTTTGATTTATACTTTTATTCCATTGTGGTTAGAAAAGATACCTTGCATGTATTTATGATTTCAGCCTTTTGAAATGTATTAAGATTTGTGTTGTAGCCTAACATATACTCTATCCTAGAGACTAGTCCATCTGCACTTGAGAAGAATGTGTATTCTGCTGTTGTTGGGTACAGTGTTCTATATATGTCTGTTAGTTCTAATTGGTATATAGGGTTGTTCAAGGCGTATATTTCATTATAAATCTTCTGTCTGGTTTTTTTGTGCACTATTGAATGTGGATATTGAAGTCTCCATCTATTATTGTAGCACTGTATTTCTCTTTTCAATTTTGTCAGTTTTTCTTTCTGTTGATAGGTAGGAGATATAAGTGAATGAATAGATACTCCATGTTCATGGACTGGAAAGAATTAATATTGTTACGATTGCAATTCTGCCAAAATTGATCTATAGACTGTATGCAAAACCTTAGCAGCCTTTCTGGTACAAGCAGACAAGCTGATCCTAAATTTTATATAGAATATCCAAAACAATTTTGAAAAAGAAGAACAAAGCTGGATGACTTACAATATCCATTTTCAAAACTTACTGTAAACCTACAGTAATCAAGACAGTATGGTATTGGCATAAAGATAGACATATATTAATGGAACAGTATTGAGAGTCAGGAATAAATTCTTACATTTCTGGTCAATTGATTTTCTTTTTTTCTTTCTTTCTTTCTTTCTTTCTTTCTTTCTTTCTTTCTTTCTTT